>NW_028277292.1:600000-900000 GCF_059751315.1 Micrasema longulum
GATCATGAGAATGAATGACAATATCCGACAAAGGCCCTCCACACAATTTTCCAAAACTCATTTTGAAAGGGGCAGTAAAAGTATTAGTGTTAAATTTAATTAAAATCGCGACATGAAATTTTAAGAATAATTTGTTTATTGACAATTGTTTTTTTTTTTTTTTGATGTGTGAAACCGATAGGAAGACCCACAGTCTTTAAAACGGTTATGGGTATGTGGAAGAAGCACTTTCACTGACACTACTTAAATATTCCCCTAGGATTATACAAGGAAATCAACACAGTTTTCAGTTACTGTTCTTGTAATTATTGCAATGTTGTCATGATAAAAGAATGACAATATCCGAAATAGCCATCCATACAAATTGGCAAACCCGCAGTGAAAGGGGAAATTAACCCAGCAGAGTTAAATCAAATTCAAATCGCCGCTTATGAAATTGAAATCTAGAAAAGTAACTCGATTTTATAAAAAAATTCTATTTTTAAGTGTGAACGAAATCAATAGGGAGACCCTCGGTCATCGAAGTGGTTTTTGGGTACGTGGAAATAATCACTGGCAATAATTTATTAAATTTAGTAAAAATATTGTTGTGGTAAAGCGATTATCACTTAACTATGAGTAAAACCGCATCAATTTGGGTCAACTCAAACTTGTTTAATATAATGTGGAGGTATATTTTCTCTACAAGTTTGTAACAGTTGTGTAGTTTATGTAAAATAGGTTTAAAGGATTAAACAGATTCAACCTCAAGGAATCAAAAGATTTCGAGTTACTTGCAACCTTTGGCTTTATTATCACACGCAAATATAGTGGTTTCACAAATTCAATAAAAAATATGTATTTATAAATGCATCTACACCATAGATTTCATCGTGTATTCTAGATTTAGTATACCCACGCACAGGCCATGCCTATGTGGGATTTTTTTGTGTTTATAAATAAATAAAATGATATAATATATTATGTAATAAAAAACGTAACAAATGTAAACATAAAAATTGTAATTAAATAAATAATACTTATAATTGCATTCGAATGCTGGCGGAAGATATCGATAGACCTTTTCAAAACTCTCAATAACTATGCTTAAATTTTACAATTCAAATTAAATGCTAATTCTTAAAATTCAGATGTAAGGACAGTGACATTATGGGTTATATATATAAACTCAAGATCAGGGAGCCGAGATTTGCTTCCCCTACCACTTATTTTCAGGACTAAGTATTAAAACTGGCTAGCAAGTCAAAATATTTGGTAAAATTACAGATAAATACCCGCTAAATTGCTTTAAAAAATACTCCTGATTTCGTTTAAAGTAAAGATGTTTAGTCTTCTTCGGATTTCTGCTCGCGAGACTACCATGGAAAAATATGTTTTTTATGGCTCATTAAAATACACACATGGCGATGGTGGGTCAGATAAAAGCCAGCTTAAAAAACCGTGTATAAACTTTTGTGTACAATTTTTAATTATTTTGTTGAAGAAAATGATGCATAAAAATTACTTTTCAGACAGAAAATTAATAATTTTCAATACTACTGGGTCTAATCCGACCATTTCAAGATGGTGTAAATTAAATAACGGTAATAAATACACAATATTGGTTTGCAGCATACATTAGTTTTAAATAAATAACAGAAATCATCTCATCAATTTACTTTAGTTATTTTGATCTTGCAATAATCACTGGCAGAGAATATTATCATTAATACCTGAGACATGATATTCCTGTATTATTGTGCAATTTATTCACACATAATGTAGGTAATCGTATCAAATGACGCTTCTATGATAGTACCCTTTGTTGAGCATTCTTAATACTAAATTACACTGAAATATAATCATAGCCAGGTACACACTGATGCATAAATTATATCCGACACTTATTTTATTGAGTCATTTAGATGAAATACGTAAAATGCATTAAATAAGAATACTGAGATTTTCTTTTCCGTTATTTGTAAAAATTAAGGCACGCAATTAAATAAAGCAGTTCAGTACCCAAAGTCTTGTTTAAAGCAAACAAAAAAAGAAAATATTTAATTTAATTCGTCCGTAAATAATTTAATAAGCATGTTTCCAAAAACCCACGGTTTATAGTAAAATATACTTTTTTTTATAAGCGTATCATCATTTTGGTGTTCTGCCAATGTCATGTAATGATGGTCACCGACGAATAAGGTGAATTTCAAGGAATTCTAATAGGAGTTTAATGATTGAGAACATACGGATTTCGATGTTTTTTTTATTCATATGTACCGAATAAAAAAATGAATGATGTGGTTTAACGATATTATAAAACTCTTCACTGTTGCTTTCTATTACAATCGTACGTGCGCAAAACACAGATATGTAAACATCAAATACGTTTTCGTTTGATTATGATCAACGCATGTGAGTGATCTAAGCCCGGCATTTCTGCATAGCCTAACTGCGGGTTAGTCGTTGATCGCCCGTGGAGCTAACGAGGTTTATATTACACCTTTATCAATGGTTGAATAACCGGTTTGCGATGACAGCACTTTGAAAATATTCAACGAATACCTGGCCCGAGTGTAATAGTGTAACCTACAACAATGTGCACGAATATGTATACGTAAATACACGTACGTGTGACGAAACCAATAACAACAATGTTTTGATTCTAGAAATTTCTTGAAAACGTTCATTACCATTGGTTACGTGCATTTTCAACTAAATAAAACTGAAATATTACATTTTCTACAAATGCAAATGTGGAATTTTACAAAATTGATATTTTTTCGAAAATTCAATACGGCAAATATTTGCTGAAATCAAAGAAGTCAGTTACAATATTGTCAAAGAATACCTAATTTGTAATGATTTGGAATATTGTGAAATTAATAACACATTGTGTTTGTTTACATTTTAATCACCGTTCAACAAAGCCTGCAAAGCATTTTTAAACGCCTGGTGATGAGAAATAAAATTGAGAAAACAATATACAAGGAAAGTACGGCTAAAAATAATAACGAAACAAATATTGATGGGAGCAGAAAACGAGAAAGACATGGCTTGTCCGAATCCATCAAATATTTGAAGATGGACTTGATAAAAAGTCGGAACAATCGGCGTGCGTGCATGATATGCATAAATGTAGAGGAAGCGAGGTCTGTTTACAAATTCAAAGTGATATTATGTTCAATCCTGCCTACTCCTACGGTGTGATAGTTTGTTCGTTTTTCGTTTGAATGTATTGTGTACGTTGCAACAGCAAGTTCGTAAAGAATCGATAAATAAAAAATAATTTGAAATTTGAAAGATTTTGCGCGAATTTGCCTTCCCAAACCCACGATCCTCCATTCACGAAACCAATCGCCACCGGCTAAGCTACAGCGCCATAACATGACAAGGCCGAATAGGCTCGAAACTAAGTACATTAATCACAGAAGTATGTCTAAGAAAAAAATATTTTAATAAAAACATCGGTCCTACAACATATGAATTGAATGATTTGAAACATTATACATTTTTATTTGAAGTTAAATTTACTACTTTATTCAAGAATCAATTAAAAATACTATTTTAACTATTACTAATGAAATAAAACAATGACAAAAGAAACCCATGTTAATATATTTAAATACATAACCAAGGAAAATGATTTAAATAAAGATAAATAAAACGAAATTATTTTAAACACCTAATGTGAAATATGAATTAATATCATAGTTTATTGCAACAAAGAGGTAAATTATTTTTGCACTTTAGACACCATGTAGCATTCACCATTCTGCGTATGTTTCAACGTCCACATTTCTTCAACCTTGTCCATCTGTTGACTTTTGTAGACATACATATGCTGTTTTTCCCGGACATTTCGATAAGATTGAAGTTGGATACGAGTTGCTTGAACCACAACGTGGTTCAGAAGCTATCAGGACACGGCGAGTTTGGCGCAAAACTTTTTTATTTGGGTCTAGTGCATTGCGCAGCGTGTGCTTGCGGTGAACTCCGTCAAACAGCGTCCCACATTTTGTGGGACGGCCCACTCTTGGACACGGAGAGGGACATTATGGTTTGTAGTCTGAGCAATGTGCCGAGACATGTTTGGTGTACCGAGCTAGTGGCAAATAGGAGCAACTTGAGGGCATTTTCTGCGTTTGTGGAAGGGTGGGTTCAAAGGTGGGACCTGTCGGCGGCCTCTCGTCTCGACCGAGATAACTTCCAGGCCTACTGCACCTGTAGATAACACATATACGGGAGGAATGGATTCATGCTAGTCGAGGTGAGGAGGTCATGTTTGTGCCGTCTTTGTCCCGATCTAAGGGAAGGTGAGGGTAATAATCCTTTACTAAACAGGAGTCACCGGACGTGTCTGGGGCCTGAGATTTTCGATTGTGGGTGCCCCTGTCAGTGGGCATCTTTTGCTGAGAACTTCCCTGATCACGGAATATACATCTCCTTTATTGCCTTCGATTGATGGAGTAAAATTCTTCAATAATTAAAGTTTGAGTAGGTATGAGTGGTGGCAAAAGTTGGTTTGCAACCAGAATTATTTGGATAAGTCTACTGCTTTTGGGTGCACTGCCGGTGACCGGCCTTGAGTGTCACCTGGGGGCGTTCAGGTGCTCCAGGGAGTAGAAACTAACGTTTCATATCACTGACGACATAAAGGGGTTCGAATTGCGTAAATAATTTATTTATTTTCATACTTCCCCTTGTTCCTACCCTGTAGACGATGAGAAGGGGTTTGAAGAGCGACAGCGAAAGGGAAATCGAAAGTTGTAAATGTAAATATTTGTTCGCGCTTTTCCTTACTGAATTTGGTTGGTAGAGGAAGAAATATAATCAATTCGTAATAAATAAAAAAAACTTGCTTGTATGAGTGAATCCGAAGAAATACATTTAGTCTTTAAAACGGATTCGGGTATGTGGTGGATGCTTTCAATGTTGAATTTTGTGAAGTAAAGGAGAGAACATTATCTTTGATATAAAAAAAATATTACGTAAATTGTAAAATAACAAATATATTAATAAATAAGAGAGCTTAAGTCTTTATTGATGTTGATGAGATTCATCTGGCTTAAAAGTTTCACATACTAGACAACACCCGAAAACACTTCTCAATTTTTATACTTATTTTCATACCAGCTATTTCAATTAACAATGTTTTGAATATGTCCAACTGTTTGCAGACCGGCTGGATTTTTCTTTCTCTCCCTAGGTAGTAATTTAGAATTTAGATCCCTAGGGAGTGAAATCCAGCCTGTCAAAAAATATTTAGACACACGCTAAACATTGCTGAATAAATATTCAATTTATTGTAGAAATAAAAAACAAGTGATACTTAAATCCTTAAAAGTTAAATAAATTTTGTAGTTTATGAATGTATGAGAGATTGCTTAATTATAATTTATTTATTTAATTTACATAAATCATGGACATTTAAAGCCTTATTGTTCGTTTCGGCTCATATGTAAGTACGCGTATAAGCGTGATGGTATGTATGTTTGTACCAAATACAACTCACATATGCCGATTATTATGCTCGTCCATACGTTACTTCTCTTAAGTTAAAGCAAGAATCATAAAGCCAAGTTATCACATAACCGCGTGTCATTGAACTGTCACGCAAATAATCAAAAACTTTCTTAACTTATACCTACCGGAGATGGATCGATAAGATCCACTGTAAATGATCGATTTTGTAAAAAAGTATCATTTTCCTGAACTAAATTATGAAAAACTGTACACAAAACTTTACCACAAATGTTTTCGTGATTTAGATCATATTGTGATAAAATAATCATATTTTAAAATCCACAAAAATGCCTAAAAGGCGACATTTAAAACTGGGTCTAATTTGACCCAACACAGCCGCGCGCGTATTTTTTTGAGCCTTTAAGAGTTAAACGCGTTTTTTGCCAATACTGACTTACATGATTGCGCAAATGAAATGCATAACAGAAATACGAACTAATATTTAATTGAAACTTAAATAAAAAGCCTGTGTCCAGGCAGATGAAGAATACCGTTCCGCGAGTGAAATGTTCAATATGTTCAATTTGTTACCAAACAATCTGAGAAATGGCACTACCAAAAGTGACAAGGGCAAAATAATAGACTGGCTATTCGATCAGGAGTTTATATATGAATAAAATTGAATATTTGTAAAAATAATAATATTCTCATGGATGTTTATATGTGTATATGTATTTTAATATGTATGTATGTGTATATATGTGTATATATGTATGTATGGATATGTATGTGTGCATGTACGGGTATGTATATGTATGGATATGGATGAGGATGTGATATAGATATAGACTTAGATATAGATATGGATATGTTAATAAATAATGTTTTTAAAAAAATGTTTTGTGCCAAATGAATATTTACACACTTGTGTTTTTAATTTTGGTACTCCGGTTCTGTATTTATTTATTTTTTATCTTATAATTGCGTTATCATTCACTTATTTTTTGCTTTATTTAAACATTTTTCTAAATATTTATTTGAAAGCATAAATTATCTGTACTTTTTTTCGCTCCTTATATTTGAGTTAGTAGTAATTATTATTATACAATTATGTAGGACTATCATATGATTTAATGTAAAGGATCTTTACCGACAAGCCATATTAATTGGCTTGGTGAGTCCTGTAAAAAAATAAAAAATAATTAATAAAAAAATGTAAATTTTGTATGTAAATAATAAAAAATAAAAAAATAAAAAAATAAATAAAAAATAAAATAGATCCAGAATCCTGGACATGTGTTTTCGACTCGAAGGGGGAAATCAAGAGGAGAAAAGTCCCCCTCGAACTGTAGCGATTGACGCATTCGCCAACCACGCTTGAGGTCCAGGGTTCGAATGCTAGGAAGGTTGCGATTTTACATGAAAGTATTTCATGTTCATGCTACTGAAGCATAAAACTTCGATTGATCACCTTACCTTCCTGTAACAGATGATCGAAATACGCTGCATTCACAATGCAGTGCGCTATACACGATTGAATGTATAGCGCGGGTAAGATTATAATGAAGATGAAAATCAAAAGCGGCTTTACAAAAGAGGTGATGAAAATGTGCTAAGCAATTGACTCACGCTTTTTCAAAACTCGACATCCGCTTGAAATGTAATTTTCTGGAGAGTCTTTTGTAATTCGCGTCAAATCCCGCGAGCAATCTTTGTTTTTAAAAATTACTCATAACAATTAAATTTGAAGACAATCTCATTCATAATGTATATATTATGTTATAATTAAAAAATAAATTTTCTATTTCATAAGCATCCTAGACAATTTTTTTTTTCATTGAAAAAATAACAATTGGGTTCTAATTATTTACCCAAATATTTGGATTTAGGGGCCATTTTTAACGAGTTGTAAATAACTCACTATTAGAAAATCGTAATCCAGTTGGGGTATATGGTTTATCTTATGATAAATTATGTGTATTCAATGTTGATTTGCGTCTTAACTGTGTGTAATTCATTACTTGTTACGGAAATGAAATCACCAATAGTATTATCTACCCAATAATTTCACAATTAATATACCTTGGAACTTAATCACAGCGGAAGACGTCAACCGCAAATTTCAATGAGGTTTCTTATCCTCAAACAATTTTTCCGTGAATTTGTTATTTTAAAACAATTATTTGAATGAATAATAGTGAACTAGAGAATAAATAATAAATATAGGCACCTACATACTGACGTGAAATAAATAGACACGTTGTTCCCTTACTAGCTACATCAACTTCTACGACGACGACAATACGACTTCAAAAATTTTCAAAAGGATAAAATTATAATACACTTGCAAATATTGACGTAAGAAAGATATATATTTATATTTCTTTGGTTTATATTTATTTATGTGTAACTCGTTACCATCTTAACATAGATACAACATGATTGTAGCACTTGCAGCTATCAATGATAATATTTATTTACAGTAACATTATAAATATTATACCCTTAAAGTGTTTTTATTTTAATTTTAATTGTATTAATAATATAATTAAAATTAAAATAATAACACGTTTTTATCGATTTAATATTTATAACATTACAGACTGGTTTTTATTTATAACTCGATAAGGGAGCTTGCGTAGTTTCTAAACCGATCAGTAATTAAATAAATAATAAGTAATTTAAAAACTAGTGTTTTTATTTTTATTAAATCGAATCGTTGCAGGAATCAAATAGACTACATGATGGTTTCAGAAAGATGGAGGTTAGATATATCCAATAAAAAAACGTATCCAGGGGCTGATTGCGGCGGCGATCACCAAATATTAGTCACAAACATAAGACTAAATTTGAAAACCATCAAAAGAGATGCAGTTCCTCCACTTAACCAAAATACATTTTCCAATCTAGAAAACAGGCTTAAAGTGAAACTGGAAACCATCAATATAGGTGCAAATAAAAATAATGATAGCAACGTTTAAGGAAGAAACGCTAACGGTGATTAAAAATGTTCAAGAGGTAACATCCAACTTAGCTAATAAAAAACACAAGCTGTGGCTTGATGATGAGACTTTGAGATTTATTAAACAACGGTGAATGCTAAAGGAACACGGACCAAAACAAATACTTATTACAAGAAACTGATAATGTATTTTTTCATGTTTTTAAAATCATAAAAATTAAGTTTTTTTTTTGTTTTATTTAAATTGAAAACATATTATGCATAATTTTATATGGTATTTCCAGGGAGATTTTGTGAAAAACTCATTTAGGGTCATGCAGATAAAAATATTTATTTGCAGACGTATTTATATTTTAAAAAATAACATTATTTACAAAGGCAGAATAGAAATTATGATACATTACAAATAAAAAAAAGTTTGAAAATTAAAAAAAATATATAAAAATAGGCATAATACAAGGTATGGAAATGAATTCAAAATGATATATAAAAAATACATTCCATAGAAGAAAAAATTTTGAAAAGGAAAAAGTTTGAAAAATTACATAATACAAGCCAAATATCTGCAAGCAAGAATGAAAAAGTTTTTAAAATTTACAAAATGTATGTACAATATGTATGTTTCATAAAGGCTAAAAAGGTATGAAAAGCATAATACAATTACACATAGTACATAATACAAGCCAAAAAAGTATGAATAACCATCAGTCATTTTCTAAGTACAAAAATTACATATTCAAGCACAAACGGTAAAACATCCAAAATTATACGTTCAAGTTGCGCATTCTCTGGATTAACTAATTTTATTTATTGAAAATATTTCTGGAAAAAATAATTTCTTAATTCGCACGTCCTGTTTCTGTATTTTGAAATTGGCATTTTAAATTTATTGCAAAAGAAAGGGAAAACACGAGAAGGGAGTATAAAAAGTCTAAACATTTACAGGGCATACATAATCTGTCATTGTATAGAAATTACTAAACTAATATAGTTTTTTTTTAATGAACCCTCTCTGAACACGATATCTTTCTCCATTAGAGGTGAAACGTTAAGTGTATCATGTAAATATTACAAATTATATTTATGCCATTATTCCATTCCATATTTTGCATAATATACCCGCGCATGCTTATGTGCGATTTTTTTGTTTGAATAGATGTTGTGATATATGTAATAAAAAATGTACCAAAATGGAAACAAAAAAATGATTATACATAGTTTTTTTGATATAAAAAACGTATTCAATTTTTGTTCCATTTAAATAAATTATATTTCAGGTGTAATGTTGAGTATCGTTATGAGAAACATTATATTAAACGTTCTCACTAAAACCTTATCTGTACCGGTATTGGATGTTGAAATAAAAGGGTTATCTTATCAGCTAAGCTATTAGTGAGACGAGTTTTGGAGAAGACTTAAAGTCGACTATCGACAATCCGCTGACTGTTAGTATATTAGCAATACATTTTACGCATTTCGTTAACTCGACAAAGAATAAACCATCTCACCGCTCTGTCGTTACATACAGCCGGCGCTTCCTATATATTCATACAAATTATTCTGACTTTTATTTATTTTATTTTATTTGATTTATCTATTTATTTATTTAAAAGAAACAAACAGTTGAGAATGATATAATAACATTTTTTTTTTAAATACAGTTTAAAGACAGACCAGCAAAGTTTCTAAATAAAAATCATACATATTATTAAATTGTGTTACAACAAAATGATGTGTTTATGTGTATTTGTATGAGAGTAAGTGTAGATGTGTGTTTATGTGTATTAGTGTAAGAGTAAGTGTTCAGGAGTGTACATCATTAAATAGTAAGTGGGATCGTATCGCAGCCAGAAATAATAAGTCTTAATTTATTTTTTCAGAAGTTAAGGGGTATGTAAAATATATTAATAGATAAAAAAAAACATATTTGTTAGAGCAAGAACGATAGAGGAAAGAGTGTTGTGCATAGTTAGTGCTACAGACTGGCAGATGGAATAAATACTTATTTCTTGTCACGCGAATGGGGACAGTAAGATTAATTTTGGAGAGTAGGTTAAAAGAGTCTACTTTGTTATTTAATAATTTCTGTAAATAGCATAATTCAGATACAGTGCGTCTATTTTCAAGGATAAAAAATCCATTTTGTTTGGCGGATTGGCTGTAAGTACAAAGAGTTTTATTGTTTTTATAATCTAGGTATTTAAAAAAATTTCGTTGAACATTTTCAATCCTTTCTATGTTTGTTATGTATTGTGGGCTCCACACAACGGATACAAACTCCAAATTACTGCGTACAAAAGTGTTGTATAAAGTTTTTAATGTATTCGGAAGGTCTTCCTCGTTTTCTGCATCCATCAACTAACTGTCCATTCGCTTTACTTCTTGATGTTATCGATAATGCTTGTTGAATAATTCTAGTTTAAAATAGTTACAAAAAAAAACAAAGTAAATTTTTGTATTGTTTTATTTACTATCCGCACCAAGTGTTGCATATGGCACTGCATTGGCTTTTATGTAATAAATTACCTTGACAGGCCCCGACCCAGTGCCCTATACAGCACTAGCCGCAGAAAAAGGATTGACGTTCAGATGGTGCATTTAGCGCCGCCAGACGCCGCGGCGCGCGGCAGCGTGGTATCCGACTCGACGCAAGCGAGCACCGGGCGTGAAGCGATTATGAACTCACAGCGATAACTATTAGTCTCACCTTTGTTCACTTCATCCGTTGAAAAATATTGAGGGTAACGTTACACGGAGTTGTAAAATCGCGCGTACACTGACCCAGATGGGTGGAAAGGCTTTGTTGTCACAGTACAAAACATTTTGTGGTATTATTTATATCTTGCAAACGACCAATCGCTTCCAAGAGCAATCATTACGAATGCAACAATGAAAATGTACATTTTATTTGCGGACATTCGAGCGGATGCTGCGGTGCGTGTTTTCACTCAGTAATAATACATATAAAACATGCTTACTGCGCCCAATAACCCGGGAATACTTCGAACAATATTTTCCAAAGCAAAACGCACAGAGAACAATTCATTATTATTATTAAGGTATGTATTAATGTCATTTTTTATAGATGTATTAAATACCCATTAACAAATTACAAGAGATATGGAAAACATTTTAGAGAAGGGAATATGGAAGTCTCAACATTTACAGAGCTTATGACCTGTCGTTGGCTGATTTGAGTGGCCACTTTACACACTGTGTAACACTCACAATTTTGCTTATGTTTGAACATCCATAATTCTTATATTCTTCCATCTGTTGATTTTAGTAAAGTACAAGAGCTGAATCCTTTATTGTTATGAATAGATTTATTTGATCGAATTATTTCCCATACTAGGCAACGCCTGAAAACAATTTTCCAATTTCAAACTTCACAACAATAAAGGTTTCAGCTCTTCAACTGCACTAAAATCAACAGATGGAAGAATTGAAGAAATATGGATGTTCCAACATAGGCTAAATGGTGAATGTTACACAGCGTGTTAAATGGCTACTTAAACCAGCCAACGATAGGTCATAAGCCCTGTAAATGCCTAGACTTCCATATTCCCGTCTCTCAATTGTTCTCCATCTCTGTTGTAATATGTTAATTTTAATGACTCTCTAGGGGGTGAAATCCAGTATTTTGTCTACAAATATTTTGACAAACTCAAAATATTGTAAAAAAACACATGTTTATTACTTATTTTTAATATTAAGACCCACTGTCATCGTTCTTCTTGCAGCACCCAGCGGTGCATAGAGCACTGCATTCGGAAACCAAATGCGGCCTAAATTATGTCTATTATTACAAGAATTTCCAAATAAACAAACCAGCCGCATGATACCCGACGGAAAATAGCCTATTTCACACATATCATCTTTTAGATTCGTTAGTATCTATTTAAATTTGATAAAGTTTGTATTTTTCGTTTTTTTTTTTTCATAAAATTCTATAGTTAATGGTTTTCATGAAAATATCAATAAAAACGCCTTACTTAAAAAAAAAAAAAAATCGTTCTTATAATTTATCCAAATATTTTAATTTTGGTGACCATTTTCAACGACTTGTAAATAATTCACTTTTAGTAAATGGAAATCAAGTTAGGGTAGAGTGGGGTTCGAACCTCGGACCTCTAATCCGTGAGTCCGCAACACTAGCTACAGGACCACAACACGATTCAAATAATATAGTAAAACTTAGCAAAAGAAATTTTAATGATAATTTAATCAAATTTAGTGAGACCTTTCAGGTAAAAATCCTGCAAAAGGAAATCGACTGGAGATTCTTCGGTTTCATGATGCACTGGTTATTGCGTTTGCCAGCTATTAAATAAATAAATAATTATAAAACTTAACCCAGCCAATGACAGGTCATAAGCCCTGTAAACGTTCGAATATCCATAATCCTGAATTTGAAAAAATTCTACCTCATCTCTGTAGGGATATAAATAAAAAAATTATAAAACGATTAATATCAATCCACCGTATTGTATTTTATCGTGCCGTGGTGTAAAATGGGCCAATCATGCGATATCACGCAGTGGGCTCGTGGTTTGCACGTGCACAGCGGTCCATTCTCCGTGAATGTACAGTAGTTCGATCATCTGTTACATGAAGGTAAGGCGATCAGGTGCTAGTCCAAGACAAATGAAATATTGCAGTTCAAAAAACCTTACAAATCCCGTAAGGTTTTTTGAACTGTCCTGAAAAATTTCCCGTCCACCATGTCGCAAACCCATCACAGATAAGATTGGTAGGCGAACAACGAACACGTTTATTGTAGTGTTTTTTTCTTTTGTTAGGAAAAACAATAGAAATTATCTAAAAAAAATAAGTATAGAAAAGAGTATATTCTTCCAGCGAAAGTTTTTCACGAGTATAATAGAAGAACATGTTACACACTAAGGAGAAAATAAAATAATATCCTATAAAAAAATATATATTAGAAAATAAAATAAAGGATGCATAAGAGCCAATGTCGTAAATCGTCATTATTTAGCCATTGTGTGGCTTTATTTTGAACTGTTTGACGTCTATGATGGCAAATATGAATAAAAAACATTACAACATATATATGTTAGTATAAAATAGTTAAATATTCAAGTTTTTTCATTGACATCAACCCTCTACAAAATGATGGCAAGAAAATGATGAAATCTGACATTGACCCTTTTATATCCAAGCCACGAAAGATATTCATTACAAAATAAAAGCAAATTAAATATTTAAGGTATTTTAAAATTTCATAACATGAGGCATTTTAGTCATTCATACTTAACCTCATCCGCTTAATGAATAAGAAACATGATATTTTTAAGAACTTGATATAAATAACGTAATATTGACTAACAAAACATAATCTTCTGAAGTAAATTTACAACTCGTAATTTTGATTAATAAACAAGATAATTTCCAAGAACGATTATTTTATTAATTACGCTTTAGGTAATTTTTTTAGGCGTTATTCTCGGAAAAGATTTACTTTTATATTAGACACTGTCAATCCTAACTAGGTATTTCTAAATACTACCTTTTTAATGTTTATGTTAGGGTATTTTATTTTTAATTATTTATTTCTTTAAATTTGCTGTTAAATTCAGTTGGCCAGATTTAAATATATAAAATAATAGAATCATTGAAACCAATTGAAAATAATACAAAATTACGATTGAAATGAACATTGAGATATGGTTTATAAAGTAAGAAATAAAAGTAATTAAAGCAATAAATAGTATAATCAAATAACATTGAGTTAAATACTCAAAGAAAAAAAAAAGAAAAAAAAAAAAAGTTTTTAAGAATAATAAATGAATACTTTTTTCCTTTTAACGTAATCATCATACCCCTTTCCAAACCCAGTGGTGCATAGGGCACTGCATTTCTCACATCTGCTGACTTTCGAATATGGATGTTCAAACATGAGCAGAATGGTGAATGTTACACAGTGTGTAATGTGGCTACTTAAAACAGCCAATGATAGGCCATAAACCATGTAAATGCCTAGACTTCCATATTCCATTATCTAAGATGATCTACATCTCTGTTGTAATATATTTATATCAATAACGCTCTAGGGGGCTGAATCTGGTCTTCGTATACATACATTTGGACAAACCTAAAATATTGTTAATATGAGAATAAAATAAAATATTGTATCCTTAATAAATATATTAATATTTATAGAATTACGCAGACGAATGAATACTTCGGAGATTTCGGAGATATTACACATATTCGTGAGAAGTGAACACCTGACATGTGACGGGAGAGAACAGTGGTGACGGGTGTTGGATATTATTCTGTTCATCCAAATGTGTTTGATGTAGTCTTTCGAAGCCATAATACAAATCACACGAATAGCGATTTGGCCGAATACTAAATATTCAGCAGCCGAATGTTCGGCAAAAGATGTGTGTAATTGGCGCGTTATAGGTCCCTTATCATAGCGGTGCGTGCGGGGGTGACGGGGCGGGCGTATTTGTTTCATTTGGAAGTAGATCCTCCGATATATGGTCTCCTTCATATGTTACTCATATAAATCGCATTGAATCAGTTCAGCATAAATTTATAAGAAAAAATGCGTTCAAACTAGGAATCACAAGAGATCACTATAACTATACAGACATGGAACTTTTCCTGAATATATCCAGTCTCTCACAACGTCGATTTAATGCAGATTTAATCTGCATGTTTCAGATACTTAATAGTTTATTTGATGTCCCGACTATTCTCCAACAAATATCTCTTAATGTTCATTCACGTAAACTCAGAAATAATGACATTCTGTTCCTCGGTATTCATAAGACTAATTATGGTTTCCATGCGCCTCTACTCAGAATAATTAGATTTGTAAATAAAAATCAAGATCTAAATTATTTTGATTGTAAATTGACTTTTTTACAAATAGTTAATTTTTCATAAATGATACTTCACGGATCTGGGCTTGGAGGGGGAGATTTAGCAAAATAATTAATAACGCAGAGCCAAAACAATCACGCCGTTTTTGTAAGGGTAGGCAGAAAAGATCATCATCATCATCATCATCATTCCCTTTTCACACCTAAAGGTGCATAAGGCGCTGCATTAATGCACCAATCGCAGCGTATCTTGATCATTTTTGTGACATAAAGGTAAGATGATCAGTTTTACTTTTTAGGTACCAGTTCAGGGACTATGAAATATTCTTGTCTGAGAACATCCTTTTAAATAAATATTTCATATCAACCATGTCGGCAATCGAAACCGAGACCTCTTGCATGGTAGGCAGACGCGCTGACCATTACACCACGAGGCCGACAGGCAGAGAAGATAGAGCACCACATTCATCTGTCTTTGCATACAGATCTCCCTTTTTCTACATTTGTACATCTTCTCAAGCTCGTACGACGTTTATAACCACTTTTGACAAGTCCATTTTCAACTACTTGTTTGATTTGGTCATGTCTTTTTTGATTTTCTTTATTTCTGCATCCATCGAAATTTGCATATAAAATTATTTTAGCCGTTCTTTTGCTGTCCATTCGCTCTACATGTTAAAACGAACGCAGCACTCCTTTCTTGATTTTGTAGATAATGTCAACTCAGACTTATATAATTCATGGATCTCGACATTTGTACACATATCGTACAGAATTTTACCTCCGCATTTCGACATTCAGCCTACTTTTATCCTTGTTTTTGAAATTTTATAATTTGTTCCCATCCATTGAGTCGTGACCAGCACTTCAATGTGAACTGCTAAATTTGCTACACTAATAATGAAATGTACTTAACCTAAATTTTCTAAAAGTACCTACTTATAAATTTGATATAAGTCATCCGAAACTCCGATCTAATCAAGTAAAGGATGTTAGAACGTTGTAATTATTTTACGTTAAAATTATAACATTTCTTAATCAAAATACAAATAACATGCTAATACAGTGAAGAATGTCAGTGCTTAGTAATTGGTTTTCGTGAAAACAATTACAATATATAATTAAAATACAAATAGTATTGAAATAAAATGAATGATGTTAGCATGCGGTAATTATTATTTGTGAAAACAATTACGATTTATGGAAAATCACAAAGACACTAACTTTTGACTAAATTTTCTAGCTTAATTAATGAATTAACATATTACAACAGAGATGAAGAACATTTAAGAGAAGGTAATATAGAAGTCCAGGCAACTACAGGGCTAATGACCTGTCAATGGCTGGTTTAAGTGGCCACTTTACACACTGTGTAACATTCACCATTCTGCCTATATTTGAACATCTATACTCCTTCAATTCTTTCATCTGTTGATGTTTGTGAAGTTAAAGAGCTGAAACCTTTATTTATGCGGGTGAGATTCATCTAATTGAATTATTTCACCTACATACTAGGCAACGACTAAAAATATTATTTTTTCAATTTCTATACTTCTTCATGGACCAGGTAATTTATCAACAATATTTTGAGTTTGTCCAAATTGTCCAGAAGGTACCTTCTCTTAAATGTTCTTCATCTCTGTTGTAATATGTTAATTTAAACAGCTCCCCAGGGAGTTGAATCCAGTCCTTGTCTACAAAAATTTGGACAAACTCAAAATATTGTTAATTAATGAATGCTAAAATTAACTTTTTAAATACGTAGGTAATACCTTTAAAGACGTTAAATTTAAAAAAACACTTGCAACATGAACGTGAAGGACAGTGTTACCTTTATAATACGCCTAATTGTGTAGATCAATCTAACGATGACGGAGTAATCTTTGTAATAACAAGTACCCTATAAACATTAAATTAATGGAACAGAAAAACATGTTTAGCAAATTATTACGTTTGTAGTGATGCAACAAAACCATAAAATTAATCGCTAAGTTCGATTGCTTCATTAACATTTTTTATGGTCGATTCTGAATTGATAAATTGTTAATAATTATAACAATAAAAATATGTACATAGTTTTGTTCCACTTTTATTTATAAATTTTTACCAGTGACCGAGTTTCGCCGTGACCGACATCGTCAGACATATGTCGGTCACTGATAAAGATTTATAAATAAAATAGAAACGAAACTATATGGGTATTTTTATAATTATAATTAAAATGCAGTTCCACCAAGAAAAGTCGGTAGAAAAACTTAATTGTTAATAACTTCAACCACTTCAGACATAGATTAAACCCTTTGATTTCTGATATTAATAGCTTACATATTTTTTTAAAGTTTAATACTTTTAAGGCTATTTAAGGTGTTTATTTAACTCATCTATAAAAACTATAAAACTACACAATATTTTGCTTTCACAGGTAACATGGTAAATGTTATTCACTTTTTTGCATTACCTACTTTAAATAGTAGCATACAATGTCTTAATTTAAATTTCTGACTAAGCAAAATCAATAAATTGCTATTAGTTAATTAAAAGATTATAATTATATTAAATACGTGCGAAGGTTTTCACGGTCACTGTTATCAATATGTTTCTTTTTTGGGTGATACCGTGTGTGTTGAGCTGATTTCACCCTGAAGATGTTCACCATGAATTATAGCCGAAACGTCGGAACAAATTCAACACACACGGTACCACCCAAAAAATAAACATGTTTATAATGAGATTCTTCAAAAAAATATGTTAATTCAAGACTAACAATACGTATTTTTAAAAACGAATAATTAAAACGGCTTTTGCCATTTTTATTGATACGCGTATTTGTTATTTAACTACATTTTTTAAATAAGACTGAGGCAGGATCAGTGCTGTATTATTCGAATGTGTGCTAAAGTTGCACATATTTTTCCTTAGCTCTGTCTAAGCATAATGCCAGCTGGCTGCAAGCCGGATTCACCCTTAACTGGTTGTTGATCTAAGAAGATTGTTCTGTTATGTTATTTTACTTGGGCTTTTGTGATACAAAGGGATAGTTGGTTGGTATGTTTTGTACTCATTTACATAATAAGTTTAGTTGATAGTGTTCTAAGATATGATTTATTTACTACATTCACTAGTTTGCATCCGAATTATCGTTATTATCGAATAGTCTATAAGTCTCGAAAAGTCTCGAAACTTCGAGACTCGATCTTCGAGTCTCGTCTCGGTCTCGAGACGCAAACTTATGTCGAGACTGGAAATCCTATTAAAGAGCTTGGCTATTAGGTAGAGGAAGAGTGTTCTCATACTGCTAAATCTCCTGCTCCCCCAAGCCCCGTTTCTTAAAGAATCGGGCTGTTTAGTGGACAGGCGCTCTAATATCCTCATGTGAAACAAGCGTCCTTGAGGACGCAGCTGTAATCTTAATATATATATAATTCCTCTGTACGTGTGATGTCACTGAACTCCTTCTAAACGGCTTAACCGATTTTTAGAGAAATATAGATCTTTGCGCTGAGCGTGTTCGTAGATCTTAAAATCTTCAATCAAATATCTAAAAAAAAAAGTAAAGAGCATAAATGTTTTATTCATCAATCTACCATGGTTGCATTCGAGGAGAATGCATTTACAAAAATTGGAAAATGTTTTTTTTTGTAAATAAAAAAAGTTTGTTTTTGAACGTTTACAAACAGCATTTTTTTGTGGATCTCAATCAGATTTTTTCCTTAAATCCCTTATAATTTCTACCTATTTATTTCTTTATACTGGATTTTTGGTAATGCTAAAATAATATTAAATTCAATACATTTTTAAAAATCGTATTTCTACATAAGTACACCCCTCTGTTGGTGAGAAGATCGGAGTTTGACGTTTGCAAAAAGAATGCCATATTCGAAAAACTAAAATTAAACCATAAAATAGTACCAAGGTACCTACTTGAATTTAATATTTGAATATTAACAATTTTTAGTTTTGAAATTTAATCACAAACAAGTATCTAGGTATGTACCTATATATCAATGAAAAGTCTTTTGCCAACGTTCAGGCAGGACAACGTCCGTCGGATCCGCTAGTGTTTTATAAATTATTTAATTAAAATATAATGTGATTGGGTGTTTCATCATTTGCACTGCAGAACATGCATCTAGAAGTTGTAGAAAGTTTCAGTCTAGCTAAGTTTAACAAATTACAACAGGGACGGAGAATACCTTAAATAAGGGATCATGGAAGTCTAGGCATTTACAAGGCTTTACTTTACATACTGTGTAACATTAACCATTTTGCCTGTGTTTGAACATTCATATTTCTTTGATTCCTCCATCTGTTGATTTTAGTGAAGTTAATAAGGTGAAACTTTTAATGTTGCGAAGAGATTCATCTGACTGGATTATTTCACATACTAGGCAACGCCTGAAAACAATTTTTCAATTTTCAAACTTCTTCTTGGACCAGTTGGTTTTATTACAATATTTGAGTTTGTCCGAATGTTTGTAGACAAAAAAATGGATTTCACTCCCCGGGGAGTCATTAAAATTAACGTTTATTCAATCTGCAGCGCCCTGTAAGGGCTCTTGTGATAACCCGGTCGAAAGCAAACCAAATGAAACTTAGCGGAAGGCATTTGTTTCCTTTAGATCCAGTCTAAAAATGGTTTCAAAGTCTTTCTTCCGTATTGTTTAGTGATCGTATGTATTTATGGAAACGAATTATTGTAACTTACGCGTTATTGCAATGAGTTTGTCCTAATTATGCTAATCCGTGTGATATTATATGTGATGGTAAATACACCGTCGGCGGCGGCCGGCGCGGCGTCGGAAAAGCGGTATAAACAATGTAACATAAAATATGATGCGCTAAAAACATTGATGGAAATTCGACTGATTAAATAATTCGTAATCGGTTATAGGTAACAAGTAAATGAATAATCAATTAAGTTTAGATAATTGGCGATGGATGAACATCGTTAATGGGATGTCGATAATATGGGAATTATAATGCTCTATTACAGAAATAATATTTCAATCGAATTAAACATCCTTCGAGAACCGTTATTTGTTATTTAATCAACCCCTCAGTACTAGAGTATACAAAAAAGTTTTTTCGATTTATAAATTCTATTCTTTTTTTAAATATTTTTACAAAAAAATGCATAGTTAACAAAAAAATGCATAGTTAACAAAAAAATATATATACTTCAGGAATGACATTGGGGCTCAGGAGGTGTAAAATAATAAAGATACAGACAACAAAAGGCATATATTACTGTTTTCTATATTTTTACATTTAAAAAAAATGTTTTTTTTTTTTTTTTAAACATATTTATAAGTATAAAAACCGAAAGAAGTTAACTATTTTAAAGTTTTTTTAATGTAAAATAATTTTAAAAAACAATCGTTATAAAACACAAACGTCAGCAGAGGTGTGAGCTACCGAAATAAAAATTATATTGTCTTGTAAAAAATATAACATTGGCTAGTGGTTAAGAAAATAACGAGATATGATTATTTTTCTTCGTGTATCTGAGGAATGACCCTAGTACTGAGAGAGTAAAAAGGAGTTGGAAGTAGCTAGGTCACGTGATTTTACTAAATTAAAATAAAAAAATAATATTAAAGCATACAACATGCGTCCTAAAACAAAACTACTGTCACTTGCGGTCACGAAGGTGAAGTCATAAAGTCTCAATCATTACTGTATCTACTCATTTGACCCCAAACGTGAAGGTGAAAAGCATTTAGGTTCTATTATCTTAACGCAAGAGTGACTCACGATGATCTAACTTATGTTACCTGCATACATACTACGTTCGTAGTATTACGCATCTGTAGCGACACAGCGCATTCCATGCCATTCTAAATTGAAGGGAAGTAGGTAGCCAATGAGACAACAACGGCTTAACGATACGTTTATAATGAAAACGAAAGCAATTTGTAGATAAATTGAAAGTATGTGGATGAAGTAGTCGTTATTTGAAAAAGTCGTTATAATGTACTTTGAAAAAAAAGTTAATATGCGCAAGCCTTATCTCCCAATTAAAAAACAGCTGTTAGTTTTAATTAACTAGGTTATTATTTTTTCTATGTATGTATCTAATGATATACATTTATGGTTTTTAGTACAAAACTTCGACCAACTCTTCTTTTGACCAGCCTGTTTTTGGCTGGCTGGAAGTTATCGCTTTTATCAATAAGTCCGTCAAGGTACTAATTCTTTGTACTTGAAGTCTTAAATAAATATTTACGTCACGAATGATTTATAAATGGCTATTTTTTTTTATTACGTCAAGAGCATATCATAAGTACGGATTTACGGTATTTAATAAGATAGAGAAAAGCAAAAAAAAAAACAAGGTGATATGTACCAACCATTTTTCCCGAGTTAAGTATTCCGAACTACAAGATCGAGAAAGGCATGGCATGAATAAATTCAACAAATACTTGAAGATGGACATTTCTAAAGTAGAAATTATCCGAGTGCGTGCGAAAGATATATGAATGACGAGGAAGTGAGTTCTGCATGCAAAAACAGAAACGAATCTTTCTATCTTATCTGTCTGCCTCTACGGAAACGGCGTGATAATTTGCTTTTTTAATGAATAGAACATTTATTTTATCAATGGATATTGATGTTAAATATTTATTTGAAACATCACTTTGTTTATTATTATCACTGTCCGAACTGAATGGAGCATAGAGTACTGCATTAGTATATCAAATGCAATGTTTATCAATCATCCGTTATATGGAGGTAAGGTGGTCAGCCTTACGCTTCAGGTGCCAGTTCAGAAACATGAAATATTGCAGTGAAAAACAACCTTTCTAATCAATATTTCATGACAACCATCCCAGGAATCGAACCCGGGACCTCAAGCATGATAGGCGAGCGCGCCAACCACTAAACTACCAGGGGGACTTATCTCCACTTGATTTTTACCTATTAGTAGCCATGGAGTCGAAAGCACTAGTCCAGTATTCTGATTCTATTTAAAAAAACGAACTATACTCTTAATCCGCTCGAACGCAGAGGTAAATGTAATAAATTGAAAATATAAATTTTGACCTGCAAAAATATTTGTTGTGTCATTGCAACATTAGAAGTAGGTTCTATTTATAACATATTACAACAGAGTAGGAAAACACTTTAGAGAAGCGAATATGGAAGTCTAGACATTGATGACATCTAATAAACTTCAATATGTTTTTAATGCAGCAGCAAGGCTTATTTCAGGATTAAAAAAATATTCTCCCATCTCACAACATCTTCGAGATTTGCACTGGTTAAAAAGCCAAAAGAGAATAAAATACTAGCTTTGCTGGACAGTATTCAAATAGCTTCATGAAATGGCTCCAAGATACCTATCGGGCCTTTGTATTAGGGAAAATACGTATCTTAAAAAAAACTACTCTTAGGTCTCTATTTATCTATTTGATTCAGGATGAGGAAAACTTGTCGCAATCCGGCGCTCCCCAAACACTAGATTTTGAGATGTGCTTTTGCCGTTGCCGGCCCCTCTGCCTGGAACCAATTGCCTCGAAACTTACGAATCATCGGTAGTCCCAGTCAGTTTAGATCCTAAATAAAATCTCACTTCTTTAGATTACCATACCCTCAATTTTGAATCAGAAAATATAATATGTCACTTTAGTTTAGTTAGAATGTAAATTTAAGTATACAATTGTAAAGCGCTCTTGGGGTAATTTTTCACAAAAATGGCGATGTATAAATCAACCAAATATTAATAATAATAAATGCGATCTCTCATTTGCTGGTTTAAGTGACCACTGTGTAACATTTAGCATTCTGCCCATGATTGAATAACTCTGGTCATAAGCCCTAAATGTATAGACTTCCACATTATCTTCTCCAAAGTGTTCTCCTTGTCTGTTGATTAATGTTAATAACTTTCTAAGGGGTTAAATCTAGTTGTTTTTGTCAAAAATTTGGACATAACTTCTCGAAAGATTGTTAAGCTTTATTTACTCTAAGCGATGACGTTAGAAAGCAAATGATAATGTCCACAAAAATCTGTTCTCGTAAAACACGTTTTCAACTTTTGCATGTATTATAGTATTAGCTTCGGCTTCGCTCACGTGGTATAAGGGAGAAGTTATTTGGGTAGTTAATTAGTTTTGTCGTTTATCAATAAGGGTTTTTATTGTCAAGCCAATCAACACGCTTATGAAAGCCCTTACGGACTGACATTGATGATATAATATAGTAAATTCAATTGACTTAACTGAAACAATCTTAAAATCTATTTCAATGTACAATGGGTATAGTCATGGCACGATCTAGGCAGACATGGCAAGTGTGTCATCTCAAGTCAGGAGTGATAACGCCGCTTGATTTTTGAATAATTGGCTTTACTCTAGAAACACATGACAGTACTTTTTTTTATCAATAAGAAATATATAATTTCATAAAAAAAATCACAAACATATAATAATTTCATTGGGTCAAAGTAGCTTGGTCTTCTAACTATGGCTATGAAAGAAATACGATGATTTGTTAGTCTTTAGTTACGTAGAATCATTATTCTGTTCACAAATCTAAAATTTTCATTGCGGTATATATGTTCATCAATGAAAATGAAAAACAAAAGGCAAATCAAGCTAACCATAGACAAAGTCAATTATAGAAATTTAAAGAAATAATTTCAAACTGAATAATTTTAACATCCAACCTTACCGCTTATCATTTTCAAATAATGTAGCTCATTGTTACTATATTTAATTATTTTTTGAATATTTGGGATGAAAAGTAAGTAGCCATTTTTACTTCTGTTTCATCTTTAAAAAATCAAGTCGATTTGTCACACCGTTGAGACGTGAAGGACACACAAGCAAACAAACACACTTTCGCATTTATAATATTAGTATAGATATAGATGTGTAGTAAGTATAATATCAGTATAGATTGTTCAAAAAGTAATTAAAGTAACCTAACCTTCAATAATGAATAAAGGAATTACTCATCCATTCTTAGAACATTTACTATTCTTAGAACAATGCGGTTTAAAAACGTTGTTAGAAGAATGCAAATTGTATGATAATAATTTACACCTTAAGTCGTTGGTAATGACTACTCAACCGCAAGAAATAGAAACTGTCATAATTTAAATAACGATTCATTTGTAAGATATGAAACTTAGATTAAAAGATTTCAGTTATTTTTCTTTATCACTAAAAATTAAAACTCCTTGTTTGAATCACGTTCAAATACCCTTTAAATGGAATTGAAAAATCAGAACATTAAAACCTTACATTAATCTCTGACTATGGCCCATTTCACACCATGGTAAAAATCAACACGGCAGGATAAAATAACAGGGTGGATTAATATTGATTGCGTAATTACTATTTACAGTTATTTAAAGCCAGGCAAACGCAATAACCAGTACCCTATGAGGCCAACTAATTTTCACTCGATTTAAATTGACATTTACAAAACAATTTTATATCTAAAAAATAATATAATAAATGTCAATCCACCCTTATTTTACCGTGCCGTGTGGATTTTGACGATACGCGGGAAATGAGCCCAAAATGCTTTAAAATATAAACAAGAAATAATTTTAACAGTTATTCTGCAATAAGAACAAAACCTGTTTTTTTAGAATTACTGGTAGTATGTACTAAATAGTATCTTTTCCTTGTTTTATGTACAAATTTATTGTTATCACTCATTTGTGATGCAAAAATGCTTTATTTAAATAACGTTTCATTCATAAAGCACTGTTTTCTCAGAATGTTACATTTATTTTGCCGGTGAATCATCCTTGCTAAAATGTTTCATGTATTATGTCTGTTTCATTATATAAACATGTGAATATGTGACTTGCATAAATATGTGATTTTGAAAAACCATTTAGCGTATTTTAACAGCTGATGTACATATTATTACATACACACCTACATAATTCTAAAAACAAACAAACCGCCACATCGATTCCCCGTAGAAAGAGAGAAGGAAGATAGAACGCCACATCACTCTGTCTTTGCCAACAGACCTCCCTTTCTCTACATTTTATCATACACCTTATACAGGTACGCTGATTTTTTCGACTTTTGACGTGTTTATCACCAAGTTTCTGATGGGTTTAGTCATGCGATGTCTTCCTCAGTCTTACTCATTTTCTACATCAATGCCATTCGCACTACAATTCCAAACGAATGCAGAATGTCTCAGGCGTGCATACTTCACAGATCTCGACATTTGTGCATCTATTGTAGATAGTTTTACCGCAAATTCATCTAAGAGATTGCATTTCAACAGCATTTAGCCTACTTTCATAATTGTTTTTCTAATTCCATACTTCACATCCGTACATTAGGGTCAGTATTAAACTCCATTGTGAACCCCCCGTCATTTAATTTGATCTATGACTCTTGCCTTACGCACAGAGGGTTCTGAGACCAATTCAACTCTGACTTTTTTGCACCAGTTTTATTTATTTTATCGTCCCACCAGGCATCACCATTCCTTCTATATTTTTTGCCGCACCGAATACTTCCGTTGCTAGTTAAAGACAATATTTTTTTAATACTCCCATACGATTATCAACGCTAACACTTTCCACACATTCGTTAACTGCCCTTTTAAAATGATCGTTTATAAGTTTTTCAACATTGACTCTAAAAAACATTAGAGGAACAAGTTTACTCTCGATACCATTAAGAAGTGATCGATTTTCCCCTCGACTCGGCGGTACATACGAGCATGAACTGTCGCGGGTTTCATTCTAGATTCAATTACTACATAGTCGATAATGGACCCTCCATTGCCTCTCTCCCACGTATACTGGTGGATCCAAGAATGTATTTGACACAAAAGGTTTCCATTCCAGACATACCTTCATCCATCCATTAGTATTATTCCTTCCATTCCCAAACATACCGAGGGCTGACTCCGTCCCACTTCTTTGAGTTCCCACCTACTCATTCAAATCTCCCGCAAGTACTACTCTGGCATTGTCTTTTTTTCAATTCATCGCACTAGTCCAAAATTTCTTTTCGGATTCGCCATCCGAATTCACAGGAGCACATCCTATATACTATTATTCTTGTCAATTCGACATTTGTAAATCAGACGAACATTAGTCTCGGGATTGTAAATACTATTCCATAAATTCTATCATTCATGGTGACGAAAACGCGATGACTTCCTGGCAGGCTCTGCCTTTAGATTTCTAGGACCTCGGACCAGAGAACCGGCACGTCCGCTTTCCATCAAACCGCTTCCCTTTTTCCACTTTCCGTAACACACATTAGATCTAAATGTTTACTCTTCATGACATCACACAATATGTTCATCTTTTCACTCATGCGTGCTCCGTCTGATTAAAAAAAAACAAATAATGAAATGGAAAAAACAAAACATCATACTTTGGTCAAGTACTCTGTGTTGTTTCTTTCAATTTAATCTTCACATCATCGAAATTTCATAAAATTGAGTGGCCATATACCGGAAGGGAGATGGAACTTTTCTGAAAGTAATAAGAAATATATTAGATAAACCTTATCTCGACGCAAGGGCAATGTAAAAAGGAAACATGGAAGGAAATTACCAATCAAATCAGACCTTTTCTCGATTTTAAAAGCCACTTGAGGCCATCTTTATAAAGTACATTGGTATCTAGATTTTATTTTTCTCTTCCAATGAATCCAAAAATAATAAGCTATCTGATGAAATAATACTTCATATTTCTGGGTATTTTGAGGTGTGATTTGAAAATAAAGCATGATTCTTACAATACTTAACATTATTATTTAGTGATGATCAAAATTTACATAATCATATTACTAAATGATTCTCTAATGTTGAGATGCGTACATCTTCGTAAATAACTAAAGTTATGATGAAAACATAAATATCTATGGTTGGAGTTTTTGCGTATCATCATACACATTTAAATCATTTGTGTTGTATTGTATCTTTATTTAGTCGCAAAATAATAATAAATATTACAAACAAGTATTCCGTATTAAATCTGTACCTACATAATATGATCTATTTCTAACCCAGCGTATTTTGCAAAATTTTTTAAATGTAGAGGCATTTCTAGCTTACCTGAAACTTGTGGGTATCTCATTAAACACTTACGAAACAAAACGTTATTGGTTCATATCAGTGTCCCCTGAAAAAACTTAAAATAATATCCACTTCTCAGAGAATTTTTAAATGAAATTTAAAATGAGGAACTTCAGCCCTACGGGAAATTGGATACAAAAAATGTTAAGCATTAAATTGTACGGTGAAATTTCTTAAAAATGTACGAAAAAAAACTTTTTTAATAAAATCGCACTACTTTAAATGACGTCACTGGTTCATATGAACCATCCAATGATATGAGAGCATTGAAGGATATCCCGGTCACCGTAAACGAACCAATCGAAGGAACTGTCATAGAACAACCTCTGACGTCGCACGCGGAGTTATTTCAGAAATACAAGAATTTAAAAAATCATAGCGCTGATAATACAATATACTAAAATAAAAAAATTGTCTTAGTTTAATATTCTATTAACAGATAAAAAATATAAAAAGACACTGAACTTCCTCATTACTCCGCAGCAATGGTCTCTTGCTTTTTTTATTTACTCTGGTCCTTACAAAATTATTTTTTTTATGATAATAGAAAAATCTTATCGAAATTATATTTCTTATAAATTTTTATTCATCATAAACATGCAGCCAGTTCTTCGTGTTTGAAGTTGACGCGTGTGATAACCTGGTTGGCAAACACTGGTAAGGCTTTTCTACCCACATATTTGTGCAAGGTCGACTACAAAAACGCGAGGCATCCTTCTTTACAGCATATTTTATTAGAATTTGAAACTCTTATAAAATGAGAAAATTATTTGAATTCAAAACAAATAATTAATAGCTAACAGATGTCCCAAAATTCACTTTATAATTAAAAGGAATACAAAATTGTATATTTATGAAAATAAAACAATTTAAAAAAATTGTACTCATTTATTATTTCAATAAGTTATACAAATATGACTATTTTATTTGTGTTTTATAAATTGATTATTATTTTATTTGATTTATTTTTAACACAAACGCCAAATCTGCCTTTTACAAAAAAAAGTGGAAAAATGGCTAAGCATGATATGTCACTTTCAATACATTTTGCTCTGAAACATCCAAATTTTAGTTTACAAGCCTAATTCTAATTATAATGCCAGAAGATGCAATGAGCATTTGTTTCTCCGGGATTTTTTTCACCATGGCGTGTTTACACAAAATGCTGAAAATTTCTTTTTTCCAGACTTCTCTCGCCCTCCGAGCACCCACAATGCCGCCGCCTTTGCGTCAGCACGTCGCCGCGTCATGCGTCAGGGCGTAAGGTTAATTTTACGTTTCCCGCTTAGGTCATGATTTAGTCTAAGAATTCATTAAAATACATTAACAAATAAATTTTACTTTTTTATTCAATATCACCGCTTCACTGTAATATAAAAAGACTAAATGCAAACTAAAATAATTGTTATTCCATAATGAATAACTGTCGTCCGAAACACACAAACCGTAACATCTCTCTCTTTAACAATACTTTATTATCAATTAACTAATTTGTAACTCTTCGTTCTAGTAACGATAGAACCCTTTTAATACCCTTTTACCGCTCTAATTTTTTTGCCTCCTCTTTCACAGTTGTAGCTGCTCATTTGTGGAATAATCTACTCACTAATGTTGGAAATCCCATTCTTTATTTACATTTAAATCAAGATTGAAATGTCACTGTCTAAATATTTTGTTCCTTTCTCCTTCTTCTTTCCTTCCTATCGCTCCTCTCTTCATAGTATAGTGTTAATTATTTTTTTAAATTAATTTTTGTAGCTAATTTTGTATAAAATTTTAAGATTTAGTTTAATTTCTTAGAATTTATTATGCCCATATACTTGTAATTTTCTCAAACTGAACGGTTTGGGTAGGTAGGAAGAAATTGCCATAAGGCAATATGCCAGCCCTTATATGTATAGTTTATATTGTATATGTAGATAAAGTGTTAAAAAAATAAGTATTAAAAATATTTTTATTTGAATTAACTCTTATTTTGTCATTTTTCAATAGACATGACATACCATCTTTAGAAATAAAGAAATGATTGACAAAACAATATATGTTTGACATATCATATTTAGCCATCTAAAACAAAGTCGACGAAACAAGATATATACATTGTCAACCATTACCCATCTCTAAAGATGGTAATGTCACATCTGTTTTCAAGTCATGTTGTTTGTTAAGTGACATATTTCAATTTACCATCTTTGGAAAAGGAAAAATAGACGTATAATAAAGTGACACGGCTAATATTCTTTAACTCTATCAAACAATGACATACCACATTTCGCCAGATTGTAGATCTCATCAAGACGACCTGGTGATAAATATAAATCAATATGCCTAAAAAAGTGACATATCATACTTAGCCATCTTTCCACTGAGTCCATACATGCATAAATACATGTACCCATATGAATGTTTTAAAATATGTAAGAAGCGTCTAATTCAACCTGCACGTGGCGCGGCGCGGTGGCGGTGGCACGGCGCGGCGGCACGGACGACGCGCTCGACCTCATTTATACCTGCCCACTAAATAGTGCAACGGAATAACTTGTAAACAATTCAGGTGCTATTCTAGGGTAGGGTTCACATGATGATAATAGTAATCTCAATTAATGTTATTCAATTTATGAAAAATACTGTAATGGAAAGAGACTTTTGTAATTGAATTCAATACACGTGAACACAGTTTTTGCTACCATTCGTGTTTCCAGTATGTCTTGGGGAAGAATGGCAATATCCGACATAAGCTCTGCATTAAATTTGCCGAACTCATAGCAAAGGGGGAAATGAAAGCAGTAGAGTGAAATGCAATTAAATCACGGTCTATGAAATTAAAATAACACGTTTATTGAGAAAAAAAAATGTTTTTTAACATTTTAGTATGAGCGAACCCACTAGGAAGACGTACGGTCTTTAAAATAGCAAGAGTGCTTTCACTAAAAACATCTTGGTATAACAGAAATGATATATTTTGCGAACTCGCTCGTAACGCGCGTCGTTATTCATTTTCGCAGCGTTCCGCGTGTGAATTCCAGTTAAATTGTTGAATTGTTCGATCGTCCTGCCCGGCGCGGGCAAAGCTGTTCATGGAGCCCGGAGAGGAAAATATTATCCTGTCCATTATATTGTCCTCGTGTGACCCCAGCTTAGCACCCACAATATAATACTCGATTGCGACAGCCGTTCTATTTCATACAGGGCGTCTATAATAATATGTACAATATCTGGCATCCAGATCAATAAAACTGTCTGAAAGCAAGTCACGTTTTGTTTATATATTTTTTCGGAGATGAAGCTGTCGAGAATATGCAAGTCTATGCATTTACAGAGCTTATGCTTTCTCGTCAGCTGGGTTAAGTCATCGCCCGACACACTGTGTAATTTTCACCATTCTATTGGTTTAACTTCAGAATATGCTATACAATGTTTTTAAAAATAAAAAAATGATTTTAATCAAAGGTACATGTTGCGTGTTGTAATTCACCCCCTGATTTTCGGAAAAAAATATTTATCCTTTTTAATTAGGAATTTAATTATATACTTTACCAAATTTTGTATTATTTTTCAAGGAGTTTTTGGTTAATGGCTCATTTAGAAACAGGTAAATTACAGCATGTTTAGAAGACATGTATTTACGCTTCTAGTAAAAATAAAAATAATATTTTAACCGAGCCATTGTAATTTTCTGGTAAAATTATTTAAAAAATAAATCAAATAAACTTTATCAAGCACTATCAAAGTTAATAATGTTAAATAGAAAAATTATTTTTAAAACGTTAGTCCTGTTTTTGTACTTTGAAATTGGTACGCTAAATAAATTGGTCATCTGATTAAACTGTTTGAATGCTTTCTGTTGTGAAGATTTGGTATCAAACTTTAATTTAGTATATTTACGTACGAGTAATATTATATACATTAAGTAGTGTGTATGATCATATCACTAAATTCCTAAATAATGTATACATATATTCAAAATATGTATCTTTGCTAACGTTGCTCACAAAATAAATAGAAAATGGAAGCTCATCATTCAGCAAAGACGATTATTAATTTATTATTAACTTTATACATTGCAGTGAATTAAAGCGTCTGATATATAAATTGGTTCAAATCCTTAATAAAATTACTTATGAAAAGTTAGAGATCAGGGCTCAGGAGATATCCACTTAACCTTTGACGCATTCCTTGTGTGAGTCACACACATCTGATACATTAAAATAAATTAACGTTCGACCGAACGAGTTTTTCTAGATAAGCAACTCGACAGTACAAAAATCTTTATGAGGTGACAGTCATCAGACATCAATATGATTGGACAAATAAATATGTCTTTTATAAAAATTTTACTCCCGGTCATGTTTGAATTTATTTAAAAATTGGGTTTGGACAATACATAATGGTAGATCTAAATAATTTATCGTTAAATTCATTTAGTTAAAAATGCTAACACGGAAAAATGAATTGTAAATTTAAATATTTTAATGTAATTTGATTACCATAATTTAAGTCCTGGAAAACATTTATTCAATTAGCGTTTTTCGCTATAATATTTCATAGTTTGCCTAAACGGGAATCTAAACTGTTAGAATAACCGTCTTTCTCTTGTGTAATAAATTATCTTACATGATATGGGTTCGAGACCATCAGTACCCAACACTACCCAACAAAAGTGTGTATGAACTGAAAGCCACACGGGGAGCCATGGAGCGAGCAATTTTGGGAATTAGTATAAGAGAAGTTAGAAATGAGATCATCAACCAAAACAGGAGTGTTGGACATTATTGAAAGAGTTGCAACATCAAAATGGCGTTGGCCTAGTCTACCAGAAACCCTGGACGACTCGGGAGAGACGACATTGTGAAGCATGTAGGAACATCGTGGATGCAAACAGCCCAAAACCGGACGGCGTGGAGGAGGATAGAGGAGGCCTAGATTTAGGAGTAGACGACTACAGGTTGAAGAAGAAGGATACATGATCGAGATACCTTTGCCGAATTCATATCGTATGCCACTAGTGTCTTATGCACCAACCTATCGTGCGAAAATGAAAATAAAAAACTGTCTCGTTTATCGCTCAAAAATACGTAAAAATAACATTGTAAGGCACGTTTTTTATTTAACTGAAATTCAAAAAGGAACTTAACATTATATGATAGACTGGCTCGTTTATACTTAGTCATTTACTGCAAAGCTAAACTTTGCATAAATAATTAACTTTAGATTTTTTTTTAATGACTTACCTACTACTTTAGTTTTCTCACATTTTTTAAAACCAAAAATAAATACACAAAAACGAAATTTAAAAACAAACACTGTTGAGATGCGGAATAGTTTAGATATTATTTATCGAAAAAACAATAAAATGAAAGTTTATTTCGGTACGCAATCAGTTCAAGTTACGGAGTTTTAAATGGTGCTCGGTAAATATATTATCTAAGTAAGTTGGTCATGTTTAGGGTTGCCATTTTAACATGAAGGGATGCCTGTACAGGGTAATTAAAATGCCCGAATGTTTATAAAAATGCATATCTTGGGTAAAAAGCGGGGTAGCTGCTATTGTGTCAAAAATTTACCGATGCTTGAGAATCAAAGATGATCCTATTAAAAACGCTGTATCAGAACATTGCCGGCCGCACGCCTGTCTAGACCTTGAAATGCCTGTCAAATGCGGCAAAGGCCTGCCATATGGTAACCCTAGTCACCTCGCACATTTAGGATCGAGCTACCAGACATTGTATTATGTAAGTTAAATACATATATATGTTTATTTATTTTTTTATTTTATATCAATTAACTTTTACTTTATAATTATTGATAAATATTTAAAGACGCGTATTTTGTTAAAAAACAATTTCAGAATACTTAAAATTGTTTACTTTTAAGAACAATATTTTCTTTACATATTGAAGAATTTCCGACGGTGTACTTAATTTTATTACATCTCTGTAGAAAATATTTATTGACTGTTTTAACATTTTATGTTCCTTGTACTTTTATTTTCTATATGTTTTGTATGTAAAAACTGTAGTAAAAATAAAATAAAAATTATAAAAGCATAAGAAATTTAATATTCGAGTATGTAAGTAATTATTTTTTTCAAAAACAATGATTATTATTAGGAGCTTAAACGTATGTTTGTGTCTTCTGTTTTAAGTTTCAATACGAACGAGTTCGGCACAACTTCAACATTTCCAAAATAACAAATCTTAGAATAGCAAACTCTTAACGATAATAATTTATTTCTTTACGTATGCGTATGTCGCGCCAGATTCAGATACATAGTTCATTCCAAAATCGACTTAGCTATTTCATTCGAATATTCGATTCAAATCGACATTTCATTAAAACAATCGTGTCATTATATCATATATCTCCTCATTCCAGTACTTTTGCTGATTGGAATATTTCCTACAAATAAAATATGTAATGTAATATGTAAAGTTAAAACCATGTATTTTGTCATAAATAAATAAATTTTAAAAATAAAAAATGTCTCTCAAACTAAGTGTCAGCACGTTACCTACCATGCACGGGGTTTCCTGTTCGATCCCCGACATGGTTGTTTTGAAATATTTATTTTAAAGGGTGTTTTTACACTAGAATATTTTATGGCCCCAGGACTGCCACCTGAAGACTGATCATCTTACCACCATACAAAAAAAAAACAATATCCGCTGCAGTTGGTGTACCGTTGCCATTGGTTGCTGAAGGGAATAATTAATATAATTAATAAATACATTCCCATTAGATCTACATATAATTCAATTTTACATAGATCTATCATCGCGAATTAAATTCAAAATTAAAAGAAAAATTACATTATAATTATAAACTGAGTATTTAGCACAGGAGTCCCCGAGTGTTCGCTCGAACATCGTTGAAACGGGAGCGAAGAACGATTTCAATAGCGTTACAATGAGATAATTATAAAGGAAGGAAACAAAGGCACGCTAAGGGGTCTGAGCCCTTATTCTGTCACAATTTCGGTTCGTAAATTAGTTCGTTTCGTATACATCCATCCCACTATAATGCTACCAAAATAGTATTTCGCTCTCGTTCTCGCTACATACGATAAGAATTAATTTACTAAACTAATTAGTTACAGAATAGGGGTTCTGTATTATTCTTCATCAAACAAAAAACCAACAAAATTTATTCTGACTTTATTTTTTAGGGTCGCGGGGCTTTCATATGTACTACTTAAGTTTATTTCAACTTTAAATCATTTTTGTTGTTTTATTAATATTATGTGCGTTAAAAAATGCTTAAAGCTTTTATTATGTTTTGAGAAAAATGTATGTACGTATTTATAGTTATAAGTGCATAAAAACAATTTGGAAAAAAAAAATATTTGTACTTTTATACGTAACCAGGCGGTGTAAAAATAATCTCGGAGAGAATGTCACAAATTCTCGATTAAACTTTGTTATAATTATTGATTCAATGAATAATTTCTTATGCTGTTTGCGTTCCGACTACTCCTAAAATGGAAGCAAAAACAAATCCTCCTTAAGACGTATCGTGTATTTGAACATGGCTTGGACACCTTATTCTGATGCCTCAAGAGAGCCTTAATCCGAACTGCCTCCTCTTCACACCTGCGGACTTATGCTACCCTGGTAGACCATCGACGGCGCAGGATTGATATGGAAAAATGCAAGATTGCTGCTGGCGAAAGGGTTTCCTAGAGGTGTCTGGCGATTTCTACATACTCCCATTTGTAGCGAACGTGAAAAGAAATACATACATTGTGATATCCATAAATAGAACGTGGATTTCAAGGCTAGTTTAGAACTTCTTATTTTGCACGTAACAAATGTGATCAACGAAACGTGTTGTTTAACTAAACGCATCGCATTAACAAAGTATAATAAGCTTAACAACTTTCTATTTACACGTAACGTAGCTTATAATACATAAAATGGTCCTTCGAGGAATATTGTGCTGATCCAACCCAAATGATACCCTCCCCAGAAAAGTGCTTACCGAAATAAAGATCATCGTGGACGCGCTAGGACGTTTTAAGGTCAGTTTTTTTTTTCATCATTTCTTTTTTTAACGGGAGATGATTTTCTTAAATTTAACTGTTAGCCACAACACACAACAAGGATGAATATTTAAAAAAAAAAAAAAAAACATATATTTTACTTACCAAATCCGAGGAAAAAATTACAATTTTAATTTAATTTTAATAAAAGAGGTAGTTATTGTGCAAAGAAGATTGACTTCATGTAGATGTACAACTATAAGTAACCGCGTGCATTTATGTATAAGATAAGCATTTATGACTTTCCCTGCCCAGCATACAATATGCATCATCGAGTGACTTATATACCGCTCAATATAATGATTAATGCCAATTATGTGGGATTCTGCATAGAAAGCTAGTATTTTACCATGAAAAATACAATTTCGTTAAAATGTTGCATACAAAATAATCAAACCGGTTCACTTTTGGGATGCGGGAAACGGCACAGTCAACTGTCGATTTTGTCTAATTTAGTTAGGCAAAATTAGCCTGACGTGCAGTAGACTTTTTCGCACAGTATCAGATAGGCATTTGCGAGAGTGATGGAAAAACAATGCTCAAATGCATATTCATCAAAGTTGTCTAGCATCGCATATCTTCTTAACACCCAGCAAGGCTGTAGGTAAAACATTAGATAATTCTATTGCGCACCCAGTGCACCCCGTAGCGTTTTAAACAATAATTAAATGTACATACTGAATACTGAAAAAAATTGAATTAAAATTATATCTCTTGAAATCTCGGAAAATGTCACCAAGTCCCGCCACCAACTAATAAAGCCAGACATTTAAAACTGTACGTTTGAGTTTGTCTCTATAGTCCAACATCACAGGTGGAATTTCGTTTGCTTCCTACGAAACTTGATAATATGAACTAGTAGGTGTGGCTTTAATTTAATACCGAGGAGCCCTTCATAACACTTTGCATTCCCGTGGCTGGGTACAAATATACAGGGGGGTGTGGTTAAGGTGAACATCCAGAAAGGTAACCTACGTGGGTTGATTTAATTCGCTTAATATTTTTCGCGCGATCACTCCAAGAGTTTCTGGTATTTCTATAAAACGTAAAATTAATTTCTCTATATCTTAGTGTTATCAAATAAATTATGTATACGTGTATAGAGACTCATTGTGTTATTGCACCTAGGTAAAATGTCAAGTTTAAGATTTTAGGAAAGTTTCTTGAGAGACAATTTTTGATTGAAATTACACAATATTTCCACAAGAATCGGAGGAACTTACATTTACCGGCACTTAAAATCTTTGGAACTTTTAACTTGGTTCTTTGTTTATCATCATTCGCAACTCCACACAAAATAGTGGTAGGGCACTACATTGTTACAGCGAATGCAGCGTATCTTTAAAAACAATACCAATACAACGCTTCTTTGTCGTCTTATTTTTTTTAAATAATTATTTTATTTGTTTATTTTTTTATTTTTTTTTATTTTTTTTATTATTTTTTTTTATTTATTTTATTTATTTATTTATTTTATTTATTTTATTTATTTTATTTATTTTATTTATTTTATTTATTTTATTTATTTTATTTATTTTATTTATTTTATTTATTTTATTTATTTTATTTATTTTATTTATTTTATTTATTTTATTTATTTTATTTATTTTATTTATTTTATTTATTTTATTTATTTTATTTATTTTATTTATTTTATTTATTTTATTTATTTTATTTATTTTATTTATTTTATTTATTTTATTTATTTTATTTATTTTATTTATTTTATTTATTTTATTTATTTTATTTATTTTATTTATTTTATTTATTTTGTTTATTTTATTTATTTTATTATTATTATTTGTTTATTTTTTTTTTTTTTTTATTTATTTATTTTACATATTTTATTTATTGGGGATCCCAACAGTAATACACGTAGAAAAAATATAACAAATAAAATATACAGAGAATAAAACCAATGACAGATATCACAGAAATACGTGAAATACTTGTACAATACATGTTAGTGTGTTTGTGTGAGTGTAAGTGTGTGAGAGGGTGTGTGAGTGGGTGTTATAATGGAATAAGAATGGACATGTAAGTAAATATCATTACACAAGTGTCAAAAATATATATAATATTAAGAATTAGATATAAAATAAGATATAATAATAGAAACTACAAAGTATAAGACAAAAATACGTGTTTTAAAATACGCATTTTAAATGTTAATTGGTTACAAATAATTAAGATTTGTTTTAACTTAATTAAGATTTATTTTAATTATTTTCATACACATGTACTTGTTAGATTTCCGGTGTTAAAAAAATGTGAAATTTTAGTTTTAAAGTGGTTCTAAACAGTTTACCTTCCATATTACAATAACATTTATTTAGACGTGATGCAGTTAGAGTATCAATAAAGTGCCCTATTGTAGTGTCCATGCATTGTATAATGTTAGTGTATAATGTGCACTAACATAGTATTGTGTAGGTACATAATATTTGTTTAAGTTACGAGCAGCGCGAGGCGGCCGGCTCTATTCATCCTGGTTTTCCCTTCCTAGTCACTCACACGCCCTTGCTATTATAATTGTATTGAACTCTCTAATATTATTGTTATATGAAATACATGTTTTTTTCTTAATCTAATGAGGGTTTATCGAAACCATCAATTGTGATCACTTCCGCCTTGAGTATTAAGAATCCAGGTCGAGGATTTCACACCTTTACCACTGGGTACAAATATGGAAATAATGATGATGATACTCATTATTATTATTTGGTTCGTTGCTATGTGACAAACTTATCTTTTTTTTTAAAATGACACCAGGAACAAATAAACTAAAGATTTTTTAAAAATAATTTAAAATATCTTCTTACTGACTTTTCTATGTCTACCGGTTTCGAGACGTACCCTTCTCTTAGTCAGGACAGTAATTACAACAACATGCAAATCCCACTATAAACCTTCACCATAGTACTAGTGCACAAATGCGCTGATAGGACACATACCCTTATTAGTTAACACCGATGTGCTTCTATTTTGTATGTTTGTTCTTGCGGGAGAAATACTTTCAAAAGGGGGGAGGGGAGGAAGAGAGAATGTTAGTGTGATTTGTGTCCTGACGAAACGAGTAGACATAGAAATGGTACCATAGTGATTATGTGCAATTATTTACAACTATTAATGATTTTTTTAACGACAAAGTTGCTTTAAATATTAATATTACAAATAAACATTAATTTTTCAGTTAATTTTTTTTCTCTTTGTTCGGGCGGTTTAAAAATAGATATATGTATAAAAATAGAACCATATCCTGGACGAGTGCTTTTGACTCAATGGCTGCTCTCGGGCAAAAATCTTGAATAAGGTAATCAAGTGGAAATAAGTCCGCCCCGTAGCATAGTGGTTGGCGCGTTCGCCTACCATGCTTAAAGTCACGGGTTCGATTCCTGGGAAGGTCAACATGAACTTTTGATTGTAAAAGTAATTCTACATAATCATAAGACCCTTACCTCCATGAAACATGATCGATGTTTGGTCAGCTCATCACCTTCCAGACTTTGTAAACTGATAACAGAAAGAATATTGTGGACTGTATAGGAATTTTTTACTCACTTTTAAATTCTTCCGTTCGTTTTTTTTTATGATTAATTTCTTTTATTGTAGTATTGTACGGATGCCAGTATCGTGTAGATGTTGATGAAATTTATAATTTAGGCTGTTTATTTAAAACTAATTGCGCTTTGTGAGAATTATGGAAATGCAAGTCTATGATAAAAACTATCAGAATAACACTTTACACAATGTGACAACTCACAATTTGAATGTTATATCATAAAATTTACACATTAATCAGTTATGTTCAATTTGTTTATTTAAACTATTATACAATTTTGTTTTGAATAAATTCTAAGCGTGCGATGACAAAATAATTTGTTTTCCTGAAAAGTTATACTTAAGTTTTAAATCAAATTAATTTCATTATTACATATTATCATTCTCGTAAAGCACGCTTGGGGAATTATATAACACGCTTTATAAGTTATCCATTACAATAATAATAATTAATAGTTGACGGTCAATAAATTGAGGGAGGAAGGGAGCACAGGCGCGTCTCGAGGTGAAGCTCTAAACTTTCTTATTTTCCTTAAGTTAGAGAGCTAGCTAAGCTGTAACTAAGAGACCATATCGTTATAGCCAGCACTTTTGCCCCCTCCAACGTGAATTCCGCGTCCCTTAGTTCCGCCGAATAAAGATGAAAGATCGCCACCGACGGTCTTCCGGACGGTGCCCGTTGGTGTGAAAAGAAAATAAACATAAAAAAAAACACCTAAAACAAGACCCGAGATAGTCGTTCTTAAATTTAGGCCAAATGCCTATAATACGCTACTTCAAACTCTATGCCACAAGTTATTAGAGTCATTTACAAATTGGATGCTCTTATCGCTCTGAGTCTCGTAGGAGAAATCTAAAACATTATGAACCTAAAACGCATGCGCAAATATTCGAATATCTGCTGTGGAACTAAACGCAATTCGAAAAGCAGCATCCCGCGTATACAACGAATACTATCAAGGACAAGATACCTAAATATTCAGTACATACGTTGATATAGGAAATACGCATACGTAGCTACTAGCTGCGCGCGCACCCAAATGTTCTCAGTAAAAATTTTAGGAGTAGTGCATAGTTGTAGATTTTATTTCATATTAATAATTTTATTTAAATAAAATACATTTTATTTTAAAATTTCCAAGGGATGCGCCGCATCCACAGTATCTATGGACGGAACGCGCCTGGTATCTATCGAACCCTATGAAACAGCTTAATTCGTGCATACATTACATAGTTGGGTAGTTTCTACATACGTTCCTACACACTCGCAACTCGTAAGCCGTATCACAAGCCTCTGGCAGAATACTGCCTTTACATAGTACCTAGGTACTGTGTAATTACTCACAGTTCGACTACTCACAGTTCGACTTCTCGCATATGGCCCATTGGAATGAAGTACGACAATTGAACGAGTTATGAAGAAAACAGACAGTCATAGAAAAGTAAAACTGAGATAATAGCATAAATTTTGGTTGACCACGCAACCTAAGGAGTGCATTTTGCAAAAAAACAGCCAGCCCTAGTAAAACTTTTATGTATGTTGTGTCAGTATGTATTGATCGTATTATTTTATATTTATATAATGGCACTGAATTGTAAAGAATCAATTAATTAATTTTTTATAACAACTGAATTATATTTTAAAGGAATTTCGGTGATTTTTCAAATCTGACCACACAACCTAAAATATGTACTCTGCAGAAAACAGCCAGATCTAATATCCCATATAACCTCTGAATGTAAGAGATGACGTTCATTTATGTGACATTTTGAAACCATGAAATTTTTAAAGGGTGATTATTGCAGTTTTTTTAATAAAAGCGGCCTGGCTGTTTAGCAAAATATAGATTCGACGTTCCTACACCACCGTATAACACCAATATGCTTTCCTTTGACGGAAACGGTGAGTTTTCATGCTAGAGGTGAAAAAAAAATGTTCCAGGTATTTTAAAACAGTTATTCACCTGAAACAGATTCACAAAAAATTGAACTGTTACTGTAAGGAAAAAGTACAACAGTTTCAAGCGAAACACAAAAATTGCGATTCCGTGAAGAGATAGCTACGGGTTAAACTGTTATTTTAGAAACCGTTTACATAACCTGACTTGTAACTTGTATATCCTGTCAAGTAACTCTTTAATTTGCGAACGACAACTGTTACTGCTACTCCTTTTTTACTAACCGAACCCATCTTTATTTCATACTAGATACAAAATTTGAATGAAGAAAGTTGAGTGGTTTTCAATTATTTTTTATTTGTTAATAGATTATCAAAGTAAGCCAAAACCTTTAGTTTTGTTATGTGTCGTATGATCAATGCTACACATACGCTATAAATTTTTAAAGTTAGGTAATTTTTTAACAACTCTCCCCGTGACGTCACAAGTAGTCTTCGGTGAGTTGCCCTGACTGGTGAGTTGGCTTCCCGGAATCCGAAAAGCTGTCACAACACTATCATTGGTTGGTTTGGAAGAACTTGAGACGTAATTCGCAGCAGTTCATTTTTCCTAACTTTTTCATAAATGCACTAATTTTTACGGCGTGTAAGAAAACATTTTATTTGTCTAATTTCCCATAGCACTGAACTTCCTCATTCTGTGTTTTAATACACACTACACACTTAACAAACAAAAATGATAACAATGAGAAAATAGTTTTCGTAAATGTTGAATATTTATTACATGATTATATTATTTTCAACCTGAATGTGTAAAAAATTGTAAATAAATTATTATTACGATGTTATTTAAAGTACAAAGGTAAGGTTTTCAGTCTTACGCTTCAAGTGTTAGTCCTGAATCAACCTTTGAAATCAATATTACGTGTCCACCTTCTTACCTTCACTCGTTTTCCTTATTCGCGAATTCACCTGAGGGCAAAAACTCGCCTAGGGTTTTGGTTGATTCTCTCACACAGAACTGCGTTCATCATTCGCCTGGACACACGAGTCAATAGTCACTACCTATCTGTTAATATTGGTCAGATCATAAGCCTTGCCAAGATTTATTGCGTTTTCAAAAACTTAATTTTACTGAGTGAGCTACAGAATTTTTCATTTGATAAACAAATTATTTTTTCACATTCCTCTGTTTTTAAATGACATTTTTGAAGCGAATATACGACTGAGCAATAAAAATCTTTTAAATTGATACAATATAAGTATGATGTAATTTCAATAGGTTTCAAAGAAAGCGGTCTAATGTCTGTTATTGACATTCAATTTATTATGATTTCCTATAAAATATCGAATCACTGTATTTTTATATGTTCCACGTTATATGTAAGTCTTCTCCATTACATTGTATGACGATTTAGAATAACGTTTAGAAATTCAATTCTTTTATTTTTTATTCACACTTAATGGTACATAGGGCACTTCATTCAAACATGAATAAGCAAAGGAATTTTTTTTTCGCACAGTATTTGGAGAGGGAAGGACAGAAAAAATATATTCAAATACCTGTTCATCAAATCAGTCTCCCACCACTGTACCCCTAAAGTATAATACACTGGTACTTGTAAAAAAGTTTTACATATTTTTTATAATAGTTGTTGGTTTGCGTTTGAATATTTTATTTTATAAGGTAATTAAACAAAGACACCTACATATTTATAAAAATCACAGTTAGTATATATTCGTCGATACAATTTTACAGGCATATACGACTAAAATATTTTTTCTTTAATTACGCAGAACAGATAGAACTACATTTAAATATATTTCAACAGAGAGGGAAAACATTTTTGAAAAGGGAATATGGAAATCTAGGCATTTACAGGGCTTATGACCTGTCATTGGCTGGTTTAAGTAGCCACTTTACACACTGTGTAACATTCACCATTCTGCCCATGTTTGAAAATCCACATTTCCTCAACTGTTCCATTTGTTGACTGTTGTGAAGTAAAAGCTGAAACCTTTATCACGTGGGTGAGATTCATCCAGCTGAACCAAATCACCTACTAGGCAACGCCTGAAAACAATTTTCCAATTTTTATACTTCTTCTTTAAACCAGCCAATGACAGGTCATAAGCCCTATAAATGCCTAGACTTCCATATTCCCTTCCCAAAAATGTTTTCCCTCTCTGTTGAAATAAATTTGAAAATAAATAACTCCCTAGGGAGGAAATCCAGCCAGTCTGCAAGCATTTGGACATACTTAAACATTGTAGAACTACATTTACTTGTTTTTTTTATTGTTTTAATATTTTTGTCCGCCTTCTTGTCTAGCGGTAGGCGCGTTTGCTTATCGTGCTAGAGGTCTCGAGTTCGATTCCCGAAACAGTTTACATAAAATATTTTTTAATGTATGTTACACTGCAATATTTAATGGACTTTGGTCTATAATCTAAAGCGTAAAACTAGCTATTTTTTTATATAATTGTTTTTTTTTTTTTTAGACTATAAGAAATTGCCACCATTCAACTATGTTTATCTTGGTTATTATTTTTGTATGTATAACATTGTATAATATGGTTAGTAAAGGTTTATTATTATTATATTTAATACTTCCTTAAAAAAATACATCAAAACAATTAGCATCTTTTTTTTTTTATAATAAAATCAGCTATAAGTTAACTAATCCTTTTAGTCAAGATATATTTATTAATTGCTTCTAAAACATTGCGACAAGCCCACACACAACCTTTCGACTGCGCAGTTATGCGCTAACTGAAGTGAAATTTACTGCGCTCTGACTAATTCTGAAATAAGCAACGGTGTATGTTGGTTCCTATGATGAGACAATCACCCAGTACTGATTTCTCAAATCCGCGCATGCGCAAATTAAGAACTTTATTAGCTTTATGAAAGCAGTTCGAACAAACCAATCCATGCTTTTTTTTCATATACTGTCACTGTTTTATAACACATTCAGCTCATCAGTTGACATGATAGTCTTATAAAATTCATTGACTAAATTTAAATCTTCTACGATGAAGTTATGTCAAAAATTGCTTTTTAGTTAATTTCAAAGCACTTAATTCGAATTGTTGTGTTTGTAGTTGGCACATATTTTACCTTGTACTTTTTACCGAGTGACTGCTTCCCTAATTGAAAACCTCACCGCTCGCCCCCAGAGTAGAGATGATGTAAGATACATGAAAGGAAATATTATTAGTAAATACAAAAGTCCCACCAAGCAACTCAAACACACAACGACCTTGCCAGGAGTCGGGCCCGGCATTTTATGTACTGCAGGCTTATAACTGCACCACGATGCGTGCAAAGAAAAATAACAAAGTCACTAAAGTTTTCAAATAATATGTTAATTATTGATCTGTAAAAAATAATATTATTATTCCACAATGCACAACTGAATGGTTGTACTAAGTTGTTCGTATGTAAAAAAAATGGCTCTGTGTGTCCCCTTCTTCTCGGTGTATGCATTAAATAGATGCTCACATTAACTCGGGAACAGAACTTCTGCAAATGGCTACTGTCCAAAACGGACTTCCGGTGGGCTCTCTTGTCAGTGCAAACCGGAAACGACACTGCATCAGTATGCGAGGAAATAGATACTTGATAAATAATATACAAATTGTTCTATAAGTCAGCGGTGGCCAACCAGTCGATGTCGATCATAGATATAAAATCTGTCGATCGCGACAAGAAAAAAAAAGGTTTAAAAATCGATGACGTTTTGCATCAAATTACCATTTATTTAGTTGTAACGCATGCGTTACAAAACATTGTTTTTCTAAATACGGTTCTGAGGGTAAAATAGAATCGTTAAAATTCTAGACCAGAGTTTTCGTCTCGATGGCTTCGTTTTTGTGAAATCCTGAAAAGAGAATTAAGAAGTGATTTCATAGTGTAGTGGTTGTCGCGTTCGCCTACCATACTTGAAGTCCGAGGTTCGATTCCTGGCATGGCCAATGTGAAATATTTGTTTTTAGTGTGATTTTACACTGCAATATTCCAAAGTTCCTGTAATGGCACTTGCCGGATTTCAAAGGCTATTCCTTTACGTACCGCATGATCGAAATACGCTGCACTTGGCGATATATTGCAGTGCTCTATGCACCATTAGGAGCGAATAGGAATTTAGTGATTGGTAGATTGCATAGACTCCGGACAGTAAAAAGTAGATTTCTACTCTAAATCGGGTTGTGGTCCTGTGGCTAGTGTCTCGGACTCACGGACCGAAGGTCCGTGGTTCGAATCCCACTCTACCCCAACTCGATTACATTTTCTAATGGTGAGTTATTTACAACTCGTTGAAAATGGCCCTCAAAATTAAATATTTGGGTAAATCATAAGAACGCAAATATTTATTTTATAAAAAAAAAAAAAAAATCTAATCAAGTTGGCCACCCCAGCTATAATAAATAGAAATACACGGATACTCTTATCATACGCAAATGAATAGTACGTATGTATGTAATCAGTTCGACCTTGTTCTTAAAATACTAAACAAAAATCAAATGAAAGCGTAAGCGTAAAAAAATAACACAATTAACCAGTGCATTATTTCATTATTTGGTTAATACGCACGCGCATCAAGTGATATATTTTTTTAATATTCCTTCAGTGTTTGCAGGGGTTTTTTCAAAAAACTGACTATTTTTAAAAGTTAGTGTTTTCACGAATCAATATTTTTTGAAGTAAAAAAAAATAAGTTGCAGATACAAGTTAAGAAGGGATGACGAATTTGGTTAATTTCTGAAAAAAATAGCCCGGTCCACCAAATACAGCAATAAGTATTTGAAAAATTATTTTTTGTTTCGAACTTTTCCCATATTTTTTATGTTAAATTATTTTTTATTACGAGTATGTCCGTATCGGATACAGTTCGTTCTGATGAAAAAAATAATTTTGAGTTGCAAAATCACCAAAAAATAGTGGTTTTTGGCGAAATTTAATACATAAACATATTTTGCGTCCCCAAATCTGTAGTGTGATATAAATCACGCTTTACAATTTTTCATTTTTTTAGGAATACATAGTCAACTTTCGAAAAGAACCCAACATTTGTATAATGTTATAAAAAAATACATGAGCATAAAGTGCAAAATAACTTTCTATTAAAATTTTGCCCAATTTTGATGACGTTTTGAGTATAGGACATCATGATGTACGGTTTCATATACAGATTTTTTAACCCGCCTCCTCACATAATGCAAACATGAAAATTATTAGTTAACTTTTCAAGCTGAATACCGATATTTGCAAGTATTTTTAGAAAATAAAGGTGAGTTTATTTTACCTCTTTGGTAAACATTCATCGCTTCCCTATTTGCACTGTATGGTTCATAGGGCGCTGCATTGGTAAAATAAATCCAGCTTATCTCGATCATATGTTACTTGAAGGTAAGGTGGTCAGTCTTATGCTTCAAATTCTATTTCAGGGAACGACTATGTGTTTGATATTAAAAATATATGGCTGTTTTTTTTTCTATTGACACTGAACTTATTTGGATATTTATTTATAATGAAAATCAAAATCACACCACGAAAGGACGCGATAAAACACAAGATAATATACATAAACTTCTTAAAAATATATCACCTCTACTAAGATGTCTGTCTAACCGAAATGTCTGTTTATGCCAAATAAAAACAATATTTGTTTAATTGTCAAATACATATAATATGTACACAAAACATTACGCTATATTTAGATTAATGTACGTACCTATGTATGTGTGCAAGTTGGTAAGCGTGTGTTTTGTCAACAAGGAATAATAATCAAGCTATGTGTGTTCAACGCTATTTATATCACACATTGATAATGAATTCACAGAGGTGTTACATCCACTTTGACGATTTACTAAACACTCAGACGATTGAAAGAAAAAGATTTCTTGAACTTGATAATAAATTACAATTTGGTAAAAAACATATCCTTTATCTTGTTTAGTAAAAAAATAATGTCAAATAATGGATTAAAAAAAAGAATAAGCATGTTTTATGAATTTATTTATTCAATTACTGTATTATATATTTAAATAAATTACTAAAAAATATCAAAAATTTAGTTCATTTCCATATTTTGAATACGTCCGAAATTTCATACATGAAAAATGTACTGGATTTTTCCAGTTATAATTTATAAATCAAAAAATATTTTTGAGAAGGGAATATGGGAATCTAGGCATTCACAGGGCATGACCTGCATTCGACACTTTGAGTCCCGTACTTCTCTACAAATATTTGAACATAATAAAACATATTGCTGATTAAACCATCTGGTCCAAGAAGTATGGGTATAAAAATTGAAAATCATAATATTTTCAGGTGTTTCCATGATAGAGAAATAATTTGTTGGAATCTCACCAACCTTTACTAGACAAAAATCAACAGATTTTATAACTACGTATGTGAAACAATTAAATCAGACGAATCTCTTTTTAACAATAGAAGTTTCAGCTCTGTGACTTCACTTACATCAACAGATGAGTCGAGGAAATGCGGATGTTTAAAAAGAGATTCATTTGATCAAATTGTTTTAGATACTAGGCAACGCCTGAAAAAAAATTTCAATTTTCAAACATCACGACAATAAAGGTTTCAGCTCTTTAACTACACTAAAATCAACAAATGGAAGAATTGAAGAAATATGGATCTTCAAGCATAGGCAAAACGGTGAAGTTACACAGTGTGTAAAATGGCTACTTAAACCAGACAACGACAGGTCATAAGCCCTATAAATGCCTAGACTTCTATATTTCCCGTCTCTAAAATATTCTCCAGCTCTATTGTGATTTTTTTATCTTAATAATTCCCTAAGGGGTGCAATTCAGTATTTTGTCTACAAACATTTGGGAAAACTTAAATTGTTGTAACTACGTAGGTGTGTGCTTTTTACACACCGTGAAAAATGTTTTTTTACTTTTAAAGATTTCAAATTAAACAATTAAAAGAACCTTTACATAATGTTTTAAAAGACGTTTTAATATGTTTTTAATCCGCAATTCGTATCTTTGGCTTCTTTCTTAATTGTTTTAGTTGGAAGAAGATAATATTATAAGCTTCTTCAATCAAACTAATGAAATTTTCTGGTAAAAATTTGTTGAAAGTAAAAAAAAAAACATTTTAATTAATTTAGCTTTACAAGTATTAAATTGTCATTTAGTTTAAATTAATCTAATTCAGAACGATTCTCATCGTGATATATTTTTTTTGGGAATTTAAACTTTTCTTGAATTATTATCAACAGTTGGTACTAACCGTGTGCGCCAATCGAAAAAATCAAAGGCGGCATAACCGGCATGACATCGGCGCAGTAATTTTGAGAAAGGATCGGCATATTTTTTTGTTCTATTTTAATTTGACACACTTGCTTATACTTTAAATACTCTTTTTGATCTAATCTGGCATTTATTTTTCAAATAATAACGAACTATTTACAATTATATTCATTTATAAAATATCTTAAATCTTATGTATAAAAATTTAGGTTATAAAAACGCTACAAAATAAAAAGTTAGCATAACATAGAGATAGCTTTGGCGTAACAAAGAATACCCTTGAATATTTTTTTTTTTTGTTTTTTGATCGATCATTAAATTTCTGTAGTTTTCTGAATATGGATTTTCAAGTTGACGTGTTATGTGTATTTTGTTAAAATGGATGAACAGAAATACTGTTACTTTTTCTTTTTCCCCTTTATGAAAATTAATGTTATTGATTTGTTACTTCATTTTCAATGGTTAATCAAATAACGGTAAATTCAAATGTGGTCCAAAGAGATTCCTTGGGACTCATAATAAGTCAAATTTATACAAGGGGTATCCAAACTACGACCCGCAACAGCAAGCAGACATGCCTAGTATCCGTCCCGCCTTATATTATTTAAATTACATTGTAAAATTCACAAAGTACGTAAATCTTACAAAATAATAATCCGGTGTTTTTATTTGAGGAGCAATTAAGAAACACAATAACTGACATCCACAATGAAATTCAACATTTTCACTGCAATTATTGATTTGAGACTTATCCTAAAACTTACAATACATGAAAAACATCGGTAATTCACGGATGTAATTAGAACGGTCGAAAGGGTTGTTAAAACATACTTATTCTCAAACTCTCGAAAGTCCTCGAATCTCTCAGACGAGCCAGCGATTGCGCAGCAGATCTTTTCCACAACACGCTCTAGCTCTGTTACAAGATGGCGGTACCAACTACAACCGAAATAGGGTTTTCATTATTTTAATTTTTCAATGACCAAAAATTTACTATAGTGACGGTATTAATATTTCTTCCGGTGGACGTCGGATAAATTTTCTATAAAGGTTAAAAATATGCATAATTTGAATTACCCGAAAACGAGACGTTTCGCGCCTTGTAGGACAAACAGCACGTACGACGTTTTGGCGCCAAACATGTACGCAATGTTTATTTGAAGCTCAGTCAGCGGGCATAACGCGTGACGTCAAAATGACGTAAAGCCAACTGCGAACCGCTTCGTATGTGCTTATTTTTTTACCAGAAAATTAATAATGAAAACTTTTTTGAACACATTGAAAGTTATATAGTATTGGGCGAATTAATAGAAAAAGAGTAATTTTTGTCATTTTTTACGTATAACAACACTCATATGTTAATTTTACAGTTATTTATATAACTTACAGTTCATTAATCCTTTGGGAGCTCATATTGATGTTTGTTGGTATACTGTCTGTTGTTTTTTTTTTTCATTTTTTCAATAAAGGACTAATTTTATAAATTGCTTGCATATTGGACAGTGTTTTTGAGTTGAATTAAATCATAGATGACTAATCACGCCGAGGAAACGGGGAAAATATTATAACCTTAAGTGAACATACATCAATGACTCCGAAGGAGATTGCAAATGAATGTTTTGTGAGTCAGGAAGCAGTCGGGAAATGTGGAAGAAACCGGAAAACTAGTTTCTAAGATGAAATATCATTAATCAGAAATAAAAAGTTTAACCCCAGAAAAACAAGTTACGAACTTCAACGAGATTTGGCAGCCATGATACATGACTCAACAGTACGAAGAAGACTCATTGTATCTGTAAAAAAAGCAATTCGACCACAGAAGAAACAACTTCTGCGGACACGTATGATGAAGCAAAGGCTCAATTGGGTTAGAAAATATATCAAATGGACTGTAGAAAACTGAAAGAAGGTGCTGTTTTTAGATAAGACCCACTTTCTCGTGCAGAGATATCGCACAAAATTTGTTAGAAAAAGTGGGGATGAAAAACTTACTGTGGCTCATATGGACCAAACTGTAAAATAGACTGTGAAGAAGATGTTTTGGGGCTGCATTTCGTATATGGGGACCAGGTATTTGATACAAATAGAAGGAATGATAAATAGCCTAAAGTAAAAAGCTCTATTGAAGCAGCACTTGAGTACAGAACTGAGTAAATGTTGTCCTAATGGTGGAGCTGTATTTAATTAACAGGACTCAGTTCCTTGTCACGTACAATGTTTATGCTTAGAAATTTCAATGATAAAAAGATAACTCTTTTAGACTGGACTGGAAATTCACCTGACCTTAATCCAATAGAAAATTTGAGGGCGATTTGTAAATCTAGGATACAAATATAGGACCACACCACCAAGATAAAGATGATAGAAGCTATTATTCAGGTGTGGTTTCGCGATGACAAAATAAAAGAAAATAGCCGAAGTTTTATTGATTTCAAGCCAAAACGTGTTCAGACTGTTATAAAAGCAAAAGAAGGACATACATCCTATTAAAAAAAAAAGTTTTATGATTGTACGTCACCTGTAACTCAAAATATTAATAAAAAAAGTATTTTATTATTACAACGAATTGTATTCCATTAAAAATATGGAATAATTTAAAAAATATATATTTATAGATTTTTATGTTTTTATGAATGTATGTGTGTGTATGCGCATGGGTGTATGTACGTGTGTGTGTATGTACATGTGTATATATGTGTATATTTATATATATATGTGTGTATATATATGTATGTCTGTATGTATATTAATCAAAATGTGTATCCGAATAAGTTTATATTTTGTTTGTCTGTGCTCTATATTAATTTGTTAACTATTATAGTATATTAAAATGTAATTGCCTAGCTTGGAACGGGGTATGTACCCTTGTTAGCTGGACAAAGTGAACATGGAATTGTATTTTGATAAAGAGTGAATAAATAAATAAATAAATTCGCACAATACTGTATCATGATAATCGTAAAAATCCGCTCTAAATATACATATTATATATTTTTTCGTTATTCCCGTCCTGCAAAAATACCCGATTGCAAACAGATCGGAGTCCACTCCAGCCCAGTCTTCAGCGAGATAGATACCTCTCTCCCCGGCTTGTCCCGAACCCCGAAACCCAAAATTGTGCGTAGTTTTAAACTGCGGTATGTTGGTATGATTAACTAGCTTGGTCTTGACCCTTGCGATTTGGTGGAGTAGTCAGTGTGGCCCTTAGGCTTAAAAGTTTGGACACCCCTGATATAGACAGTATTCATTATTATAATGTACTTTTCATGACACCAGTATTGGTTCGTCAATAAAACCGTCAAGTTGGTAGCGTTTTCATTATCTGATATCAAATTAACGAAATTAAACTAAGCACACGATTTCTTTTCAAAATGACAGGTCATAAGCCCTGTATATGCCTAGACTTCCATATTTTCTTCTTTAAGGTGTTCTCCATCCCTGTTGTAATTTATTCATTTCATTACAATTTAAATACGTACAACTGTAATACCGTATTTTGTGAAACCGAACGACCTATTGTTTAGTTATTTGTATGTTTCTACTGTTGATTTTAATCTTAAACAAGGAAATATTTAAGTAGGTGACCTAATCTAGGAAACCGCTTCACATATTGGAAATAACAACGATTTAATGCTGAAATAAAAACTTAAAAGATATTCCAAATTCACATTTAAAAAATATTTTTTATAAAATAATAGAAACGATTCGAGTAATAAATAACCCACGTAATATTTATGTTACTTATTACAATCCACCCGTTACATTACTTATAAAAATAAATATTGCATTTTGTGAGGTAGATAGGCGGGTACTTAATTCGTTTAAACCGTTTCGAGTGGTTAAATTATTTTTTATAACTGTGTTGTTTGCTGTTTGTACCAATGTGCCAAAAGTATTAATGACCTAAAAATAATTTTTTCAAATTAATTTAAGCAAACTGTTGGTACTCGTATTACCCATAAGTATTTACAGAATACAAAATAAAATTACGTTTAAAATTACTATCTTAAATAATTTCAGAATTACATTTACAACAGACTACCTTTAAAATATTTAATTGAAGAAATATTTAATTTAAAATACTTAAATTTATAAAATAATTCAACTCATTCCCTTTGAGAGTGAGCTATGGTGTTAAATTTTCATTTAAAACTGGACGCATAGTTCCAGATCTTTTGTTATTTAATAAACAAACAGTCAAATTATTTTGAATTGTGATTGGCATTCATTTATTGAATGTTGAAAATGTAGATTTCATATCTGCCTTGGCAGTGGAAGATAGAACAATGATTGCATTCATAAAATCAAGTTTGCATTTTCAGTGATATTTTCCAATTCTATTGAACTCATTTCATGTAAAGGTAAAAAAAGCAGAAAATTTCAATAAATGGATACTGACAATATTGACGTAGAAACTGTTCGTCTTATAAAGGCATGTTCATGACTAAATTCATATAATATTTTAATATCAAATAAAACTATTATTTTGAGATTGCGCGCTTTTAACCTCGACGAAAAAAATATTTATTTAACTATTTTGAGGAAACATTCATCATTCCATGTCCATGTCCGCTCCCTGGCTGGAGCATAAGGTGTCCACAAAGATCCTCCAAACATCTTTGTCAATTGCCAGCTCCTGAGCATCCTCCCAAGTCAGGTTCGCGTCCCGTAGTTTTGACTGAACTGCCGACGAGCAGTCAGCAGTGGACGTCCAGCACGTATAGAACCCGATGCCTTGTAAAGTAGGCAAGCGTGGTTAAGGCTTTCAGGAGGCATCCGCAGCACATGGCCAAGCCAACCGTATCGCCTCCGCTTAGTGACAGTTGTCACCGGAGTTTGCTGCGTCTGTTCTTTTATTACTTCATTCCACCCGCATATCCAAGATTTTTCTGAGACACCAATTCTCAAAAGTCGAAAGTTTTCTATTTAAGGCCCTAGTGAGGTGTCAAGATTCGCATCCGTAGAGAATAGCTGTTATGCAGGCGTTATATAAGCGGCATTTGGTTTTCAATAAGTGAACATCCGATTTCCAGACAGCCTTCATACTGTTGAATGTAGCGCCTGCTATTCCTAGCTGCACTCCTAGTTCTTTTTGAAAGCTGCCATTTTCTGTAGCATATTTATGCTCCACGGTATTTGAAACTCTCGACCCTTTCAATAACTCGGTTTGACAGATTCAGGGGATTTTGGGCATCAAGGCATGAAGTGTAACACAGTACATGGGTTTTTGTAATATTGATTTTTAAACTTATGCATGCGGAGTACCTATTAAGGCTCTCTACAGTGGCCTGAAGACTTCTGACTGAATCGTCGATTATAACCGCATCATCGGCATACTCTAGGTCACAGAGTTTTCGAGAGGAGGAGATGAATATTCCTCGATCTAGTGGAAACCTACAGTCGTCAATAACTTATTACGTATTAAGGACTGGCTTAAAGATGGACCGGTGAAATTTCAAAATTATTATCATACACGTGTATTTATAGTAATATATACACCTTCGTGATATGTATATTTATTTATTTATTATACGACACAAGTGCCTTTTACATTATAAATTATAACAATTTAATGAGTTAGTTAGATAAACAAAAATTAAAAAACAATATTAAAACATGGGTATAGAAAGAAAAAGAAAAATAACAAAAAAAATATATTCATACATGTGTGTATTTTTTTTTATTTGTTTATTTTTCCATACACATATTATTTACAAAGAAATATAATTACAAAAATACACTTTAGAAAAATACATATTAAAATTAAGCTATAACATGGTTTGAAAAAAATGCTCACTAACTTCAGCGTCTGAGCGTGGGCCGTTCCTTTTTTAATTATTTAAAAGTTTATAGCACATATATATGGTATGATATGAACATGAAAAGAAAAGAAAAATAAAAGATAAACCAAATTAACATATGGTGATATTACGAAAACATGATTTATTTGCAAAATACATTTATCCATTTTTTTTTATTTTTTTTTAAGAATGTGTCTATCTGTTGTCTATCTGTATGTCAGCATAGAAAAGATATAAAATATGTAAAATTAAATAACACCAGATCATTTGCATAAGTAACTTTTGTCAATAATTCTTTAATCGTTAATATAGGACATCATAAAATATTTATAATGAGATGATTTGAATTTACAGAGACTCGAGTTAAAAATGTCGATATGAGAGGTACATTCATTTCCTAGTCTGTGTATACGCGGTATAGGTGAGTGACAAAGATAGTTGGTTTAAAAAGGGTGACAATAATAAATACTATTTTATCTAGTTCTACGTGTTGGTATATTAAGATTGGTTAAATCCAGGAGTTCGCAACAATGAACTTAGAATTAATGATTTTATATGAAAATATTAGGTCAGTTATTTTCCTGCGATCCTCAAGAGTAGAAAAATTCAAAGAATTTAACAAAGACATGTAGCTTAATTGTTCTGTAGGAAAATGCAGTTTGGAATTAATGAATCTTAAAAATTTTCCTTGGACTCATTCAACATTATTTATGTGAATTTTCTAAAAAGGGTACCATATAGTAGAGTTGTACTCTAATATATTGTATGTGTAACAAACGATTTAGTAAACAGTATGTTTTACTTATGTCAACAGACCTTAATTAAGCATGTTATTATACCCATCAAAATGAATTTGTAATAAACTTTAAACAAAATAAATATCTCACCAAACAAGCGAAGGAAGTAGGAATATCGCATAACTTTCTAATGTTCGACTATTTAATATCTATCAGTTAGTAGGTATGTAGATAACGAATGGTCAGTCATATGTCGGCCTCGTGGTGTAATGGTCAGCATGTTAACCTACCATGCGAAAGGTCTCGGGTTCGATTCCCGGCACGGTTGAAATGATATATTTATTTCAAAAGGTGTTTTTACACTAAAATATTTCATAGTCCCTGGACTGGTACCTGAAGCGTAAGACTGATAATCTTACCTTCATGTAGCAAAAATTATCAAGATACGCTGCAATTCGTGTACCAATGCAGTGCTCTATGCACCATTAGGCGCGTAAGGGATGAAGATGAAGAAGATAACAAATTTGAGTACAACTCCAATGAACTTGTTAAGAACCAAAATGAACAAATCGCGTTATGCCCACATGGCTAGTGTCGCGTACTCACTGATCGAGTTCCGAAGATTGAACCTACCTCAACTTAATTCCCGTTTTCTAATAGTGAGTAATTTAAAACTCGCTGAAAAGTGCCCCGAAAATAAAATTATTTTGATAAATCATAAAAACGCAAATATTTATTACAAAAAAAGGGGCAAAAAATAATCTGAGTAATAAGTAAATTTATTGCAACAGAGAGGGAAAACATTATTAAGAAGATGGAAGTCTAGGCATTTACAGGGCTTATGACCTGTCATTGGCTGACCACTTTACACACCGTGTAACATTCACCATTCTGCCCATATTTAAACATCCACATTTCCTTAACTCTTCCATCTGTTGACTTTTGTGAAGTAAAAAAGCTGAAAAATTTATTATGTGGGTGAGATTCATCCGGTTGAACCATATCAGCTAGACTTCCATACTCTTTTCTTAATAATGTTTTCCCTCTATGTTGCAATAAATTGAAATATGAACAACTCCCTAAGGAGAAAATCCAGTGAGTCTGCAAGCATTCTGACATCCTCAAATATTGTTAAGTAATAAGTACCTATTTTAAATTTATACTAATATTTATAATGATTTTTTAAAAATAAATAATCTTTCCATCAGCGTCTAAGTTATGTTTTTATAACGTTGTAAAAATTATGTTGTTTTTTCTCTGATCACCTATTTCCCTGGCATTTGAGATATAAAGAACTGTTACTGGTTTGTGTGAAGCCAAGTGATTGCTCTCTGTAAGGTGACTCAGTTTAAATTTATTGTGTGAATAATACATGTATTTTTATGCTATCGCTCGGTCACGCACATAAACAACTCGACACAAAATAAAGTTTATATCGGGTAAATTGATAAGCTTCTATTTAACTAAACATGCGTTGTTTATTTTCATCGAAAAAATGAGATATTAAATAGATGCAGACTTCAGATATCTCAAGAGATATTACAGAATTTTATCAATATCAATATAAAAAATACATTTTTATTGTATTGAGTGGATTTTAGCTCTTCAGATAAAAACCTTATTGAGCGGAAACGTTTTTTTTTATTTTATACATTAAACGCCCAGAAAAAAAAAGTTTACAAAAAAATTCAAAAATTACTAACAAAAAACCATATGTTCGAAATATCTATGACTCAGTTCCATAGAGCGAGAGAAAAAAAAATAGTTTGAGTTATATTATGCAACATAATTTAAAAAAAACACTTCTATTCAACTCTTCAATAGCATAACTCTTAAAAATTATATTTTTTTTCCTGTTAGACCGATGGTTTCATATAAATATAATAAATCTTAACAATTTCTTAGCTGTATAACTAATTAAAAAGATCTGATAATTTGCATATCACATATACCAACTTTCGCAAAATTAGTCAACTTCCCATAAATATGTACATACGAGTACATACTTCTACATGCGTAAATATGTAGAAGTGTGTACTCGTATGTACATACGTAAATCTAAACAAAGAAGAAGAAGAAGCAGACCTTAAAAAAAAAATCAAATCCGCCGCCCCACATTTTTCTTTCTTTCTTTTCTTTTTTTCTGGATTATTTTTTTAGTAAAAATAAAAGTTTTTTAGATCGTAACGAACCTTTAAAGGTATGATTACATTTTTATCATATGTTGTGGAGTGGTGTTTTGGGGAGCCAATTTAAACGGACTTTTTAAAGGTTAAGTCCTGTCAAATAACGCTGAAACCTCAAGCACGATAACCCAATGCGCTAGCCACTAGAACACAAGACATATTTTTTATTTACTATCATAAAAATGCTCGTTAGGACATCAATCCACCTACTGGATTTTATATGTATATTTTTTTACGAAAGACCCCTTATGAAATGAGTACAGAAATGAGTTTGTACATTTTTATCGAGGCTTGCCGCTCAAGGTAAAGATATTCCGTATTTATTTCCGTTACTTTGCCGGATGTAAAGAAGGTACGTCTTCCTAATAGATTCAGGAAACTCCTAGAATCCATCCAAGTTCTTTGATATTGGATAAGACGGAATATTTTATTTGAAAATGTAGATAAGTAACTCGAGGACTAATTTAGTGAATCCCTTATTAAGGTAATGTAGTAATCTCTCGAGTTAAGTTTACCTTACTGCTAAAATAAAATATATATAAAAAAGTAGCTCGAAAATAAATTACTTATTTGTTTTGAATGTTTATAATTGTGTAAATATATATTTCCCCGTGTCCAGGCGGATGAAAAATACAGTTGTGTCTGTGAAACAGAACCAGAACCCTGGATGAACGTTTTCGACTCGATGGCTGCTCTCGGGTAAAAATGCACCTCATAAAGTGATTGATGTGTTCTTTAGGCCCTGGGAATGTGGACGTGAAATATTCCCACTTCGCCTGTTTATCTGAGAGAGCTCTTCCAACCTCTTTCACAACACGGACTATCTCTTCGTTCTAGTGACGAGAGAACCCCGTTAATACCCTGTCATCGCTCTAATTTTCTTGCCTCCTCTTTCACAGTAGTAGCCGCTCGATTGTGGAATAATCTACCTTCTAATGTTAGAGACGACCCTTCATTATTTACATTTAAGTCAAGATTGAAATGTCACTATCTAAATATTTCAATTGTTCCTTTATCCTTCTTCTTTCCTTACCGTCCCCTCTCTCCTCTTCATAGTATAGTGTTAATTTTTTATATATTTGTGTTTAATTATTGTATAAAATTGTAAGATTTAATATGCCCATGTATTTGTAATTTTCTCACACTGAACGGTTTGGGTAGGTAGGCAGAAATTGCCTTAAGGCAATGTGCCCGCCCTTATATGTATACATATTGTATATCTATATAAAGTGTTAAATAAATAAATAAATATTAATTTGGAAGGTGGTTTTGCACTGCAATATTTCGTTGTTCCTGGCCTGGTACCTGAAGGGTGAGACTGATCACCTTACCTTCAAGAATCAGATTATCAATACAATCCCACTGAGTTCGTAAAATATAAATAAATGGGTAAACATGTTTATGAATGCATAGTAACAAATACCAATTTATTTCCACTATCACCGCATTGAACACATTAAAACATACAAGTTATTATACTAAAACCATAACATCGGCTAAAGGCTAAAAATAAACATGATCACAGCTAAGCCGCGCAATTATTGTACTCTGCCTCATAGTGCAATGGTTATCTAAGCATTAGGATGTTGTGCGTAAGATTGTCAAATCCCTTGTTAAAAAAATACACGTTTATGAACATTATTTTTCCACGTTCACTGAGTTTAGTGGACTTGATGTGTGGACAGGCATGACTTCCCCAATTATCGTAAATGAACACATGTATTTGTTAGAGTATCGAAACAAAGTTCTATAAATATAGCTACCTCTTTATGTAAAAATGCATCTTCTCTAGCCACCTTCAAGAAACGCCGTATAACGTTACTAAATATTCTCAGAAACCTAAACTCCCTGTATTTTACTGTTTTTTTTTTTATCAAATATGTATTTTTATCTTTTTTTATTGGTTACTCTTTCTCTCTCTTTCCAAACTCATTATCTGATACCACATTCCTCATCCTTTAATATGTATAACATAATGTACTTTTTTAAAGTTAAAATGTGCAAGCCTTATCTCCCAATTAAAAAAATGCTTTTTTAAATTAATTTGTTTTTTTTATTTTATGTACTCGTATATTATGTATTCAGTTCTTACATCCGTGATGTTATTTTATCGACTTTTTATTAAAACTATGGTGTCATAATAAATTATATCCCTTCATACCAGCCCTTTTGCTGATTGGGAGTATTTCGTACAAATAAAATATGTAATGTTAAAAGCGTTGAATTTTGTCATAAATTAATAAAATCTTATCTTATCTAATCTGTGTATTTTTTAAAATATCATATGTTTTCGTTTTTAGTACACATTTTTGACCAACTCTTCTTTTGACCAGGCTGTTTTTTGGTTGGCTGGAAGATATTTCTTTTAGCAATAAGCCCGCCAAAATACTTATTTTTTATACTTGAAGTTTCAAATAAATAAGAGCAAATAAATAAATAAGATAGGTAGGTAGATACATACGGTAAGGGTAAAAATTTCATTTATTCTGGGCCTTGCTCATAAACTTGGTATAACGTTACGCCTAGGCATAGTGGCAGAATACGGATGGAAATACCATCCTTAATATAGTGGTAGAATAAGGATGTTATTTCCGTTCTTATTCTACCACTATGCCTTGGCGTAACTTTATATCAAGTTTATAACTAAGGCCCTAAATGTTTCCCAGGCTTAAGTGACCGGCCGTTGTCATGTGAAATTACATAAAAAAATATCAAGAAAAAACTTTTTAAAAAAACATATAAAAAGTTTTTAATAAAAATAAATATCTTTGGTCATTTTAGTAATCATTCTTGCACTTTTTTTTATATTTAGATTCGAGTAAATCGACATAATAAAGCAATCTCATTAAATTGTTTTTGTATCGTTTAAACCATTCAAAGCAAAAAACTAAATTAATCAAGATTTTCAGGAAAAAAAATATGGAAGTAAAAGCGTTTTTTGTAAAAATTACGTAAATGCCAATATAGTTAGAAAAAATCTTTGATAACTACATGTTATTACTTTATCATTCTGCTGAAGACACTTTACAATACACTAGAAAAATATTTTTTTCTGTTTATTCATTTACTTATTCTTTTCTTTTCACGCTATAAACAACAATAATAAATAATAAAAATAATGTGTCCTATCTTTCAAAGCTTCCAAAGAAATACGACCCAAAACATGATCCTTTGGCTTTAAATAGTTAATACGATGCAACAACAATTGAACTTAGTTATGCAGCCAGTCCACAATTTAAAAATAATGAGATATTGGTGTTATCGGATGCCGTAAGGTCATTTCTATGTTCTGCTAAAAACAGCCAACCGCTTTCATTCAAAAACTGTAATTATCACCTTCGGAAAATAGAATTGATCACAAAAACGGCTTCCCTCAATTTACAGAAAAAAAAACTTACATCACTAGAAAAATCTTATGGTATAGATGCTGATGGGAAGATAAGTGCTTCCAGAAATCTAGTTTTCTCAAATAAATTTGAAGTATTTTAATTTTAAAATTCATTATTTTAAAAATACACGCAACAAAAAATATGTTTTAATGCTGAATGCATAAGTTCAAACTTTGAAGGAGGTATCATCCAATATTAGATTAACTGCAAAATGCATATTTTATATTGTGTGGTCAGCCAGTCAGTCTACAAAATTCCTTAAACACATAATTAAATTATTTTTAAAGTTATTATAACAAATTAATTAAGTGATTCTTTACATTTTAATACCATAATGACACAACATACGTAAGAGTTCAACGAGGGCTGGTTGTTTTCTGCAAAATGCACATGTTAGGTTAGATGGTCAACCCGACTTTAAATATCATTAAAGCTGGTCAAATATATGATTAAATATTTTTTTGTATTACAAAAAAACGAATATATGCGTTATTTATCATTTTTCAAAATAAAAACCTTCCAACTGTTATGTAGATTTGAATATTCACTATTTTCACAAAAGTGCTATTATCTCAGTTTTACTTCTCTGTTACTGGCTGCCTCCTGCATAACTACGATCAACTAAATGCAGTTTTTTTAAAACCGAGAGATTAGCTCCGATGGGCTAGGCGAGAAAGCGCTGACCACTCAATCAACCTCAACAGTACGCAAAAGGACCGAGCTGGTTCGAAGAGGCGAACGCAGTCGGGGGCGGGCATCAGAGAAACACACGCGTCGGGTGCCAAGAGCGAACTGATGTTTATTTATCTTTATCTATAATTGGCGTGATGAAGTTCCGATGGTTGCCCTCATACCTTCATGGTCTGATTGGTGGCTTTATTTTATTTTATTTTTCATTTTATTGTATAAGGTAATTCAACAAAGATACATTCTAGAAAATATGCAATTTGAAGGTATGCGTGGATACAATTTCATATGCATATAAATATACATGTTTATTTTCAATTATATAATAACACAAAATTGATAGAATTAAACTAGCTTTTTTTTTCTTATACAGTTAACAATACAATAAAAAATAAGTTGTACGTAAGTTCTTACTAACGAAATTAATTTCTAAGAGATTATTAGCAAAATTTGGGAAAATATCAGGAAGATTGACAATTTTGTTATTTTGGCAGTATATATTTTATTTCCGACACATTCGAGCCATAGGTGTGTGATATGTTGCAGACTTGAAATCAAGGATGGTTTAAATATTTAATTTTTAAAACATGGTGACTGCAACAGTTTCTATGTCCATCTCGGTGTCTGCGCCACGTACTTTTTGTGCGCTTTTGACATATGCACCAGAGAATACACGTCCACACATTGGCCCGCACCAAGAGACACTAAATGACTCATGAACGTGTGGGCAGAGTAGCGATTTCGTTACTAATATGTACGTTTAAAGTGTATTTGTTTATTTGTAAATTGTTTATAACATCTGTATTTGTAAAAGCCTTTTGGGCGTATTGAATAAATAAATACGCGCACCAAAGTACTGGTGAACGTATTGGCACGAGTAAAGCTTCCTTAAAGGGCTTAGTACTTAGCCTATATATACCGGGCCCTAAACTATTTAATACTCCACTTAATGTCAGGTAATATTTGTGTATAATCATTTACCGACTTTTCGATGTGTACCGGTTTCGAGACGTACCCGTCTTTTCGTCAAGACACCAATTCAACCAACATGCAAAACCCACTATACATACACCTTCACTTAAAATGCACGTCCTGTTGGTTTCATATTTTTGTGCAACAACTATGGTAAAGGCGTATAGTGGGCTTTGCGTGTTGGTTTAATTGGTGTCCTGACGAAGAGACAGGTACGTCTCGAAACTGGTGGACATAGAAAAGTCAGTGGGTGGATAAATAAAAATATTTAATAACATCTAGTGCAATGTTTTGTATAAAACTTTTTTTTAACATTGTAGGTGTTTAAAAAAACACGTATCAAAATGTTAGATATTTTAAGCATGGTTTCTGAAAATCAATGTGATTTACGAATTCCGAAATGAACTTTTTCACTGTTCAACAATATTTTGAGTTTGTCCAAATTTTTAAAGACAAGAACTGGAAAATTTGGAAAAATTAAAAATATTGTTGATAAATCCACCTGGTCCATGAAGAAGTAAATAAATTGGAAAAATAACATTTTCAGGCGTTGCCTAGTATGTAGGTGAAGTAATTCAATTAGATGAATCTCACCCGCATAAATAAAGGTTTCAGCTCTTTAACTTCACAAACATCAGCAGATGAAAGAATTGAAGGAATAAAGATGTTCAAATATGGGCAGAATGGTGAATGTTACACAGTGTGTAAAGTGGCCACTTAAACCAGCCAATGACGACAGGTCAGAAGCCTTCTACATGCCTAGACTTCTATATTGCCTTCTCTTAAATGTTCTTCGTCTCTGTTGTAATATGTTTTTCATTGTTGAAAAATATGATAATGTCAGCGCTTAAAGCCGAGAACCGTTTCATCCACGCATCATGGGTTCTACATGTAAATTAATATGGACCCGTACATATGTATGTGAATATATGCAGGGGGAGGCCATCGCATTAGGGTCACTACGAATAGATAAAAATGAAGTTTGTGGTCTATTCTGTTATTTAAAAATTACTTCGTAACTGAGTCGAAATGTTGGGTAAGTTGTGCGCGTTTATTATTGATAAAATAACAAAAGGGAATATGGCGCTATAATACATGCGTTTAAGATGTGATAATTTTGTATGATTTTTTGTCATACCATTTTAAAGAAGTTTAACCTCTTTTTTATTGTAGATTCTCAATCTCAACTCTTTACAATGACGGAGAGTATGCTCAGGGGAATGTGGATGCCTGTTATTTACAGGACTTAAAATCTGTCGTAGTTCATAATATTTCAGATAAACCCAAATATTGTGTACATTACATAATAATTATCTATTCCGTGTCCAGGCGGATAAAGAATACAGTTCTATATGAAATAGAACCAGAACACCGAACGACTGATTTTGACTCCTCGGATAATCTCAGATAAAAATCCTGAATCGAGTGGGGACAAGTGGAGAAGACAGAGTAAAGATACTTGGGATTGATGCTCAAATGCAATGCCCGATGCATCATCGTGTACGGAAAGGTATCAAAATAATGCTGATGAATTATTATTATCTTAAAAAAACTGAGAGCTCAATGCACAAATTTCATTCATTATTTCGTCATATTATTAATTTAATTGCCTTTGTAATTTGTATTTCAATGTATTAAAAGAGAAATCGTATTTAGGAAATAGAAGCCAGATTTTTTGCATGAATGGATTCGAATCATCACCAATACCTGTGACATCGGTGTGCCACAAGGATCAAATCTTGGGCCGCTTTAATTTTCAGTCTTTATTGATGATCTTGGCTCTCTCTTAAAATGAAATTTTCTGATGTATGCTGACAATTAAAAGATATTGCTTAGAATTTGAAAAACAGCTGACCAATAAATGCTCCAAAAAGATTTCGATGCTTTAAGTACTTGGTGTGATCTGAATGATATGCACCTAAATGTACAAAAATGTTACAATATTATATTTACAAGGAAAAAAATAACAAAATATTTAATCTACAGTATTAATAATATGAGCATTAATTCAGTCAACAAGATTCGAGATCTAGGCTATAACTCTCAACTCACGTTTTACATATCCTCTCATTTTAATAATTTCGAAGAAAAAGCCCTAAAGATGTTAGGTTAGGATTCATATACAGAACATGTAAATCTTTTAAAGATGTATCATCTATAATTTGTTTGCACAATTCATTGGTTCGTAGTAATTTGAAATTTGGGTTTGTATTCTGGTCACCACATTACATAACTCACATTAATTTAATGGAATATGTGCAAAAAAAAATTCTTCATAAACTAACATTTAAATGTAACCTGGGCAGAACCCTTCAGTCGTATAGTAAAATAATAATTCCCTCAGTAAAATATTATTATTATACCAATTTCATATGCATTGTTTATTGTTTGTGAACCTTTTTTTTTTTTTTAAATTATAAATATAATTACAAAAACGGTCAATTGAATGATTGATGACGTTAGTAAAAAACAAAAACACATTTCATATGAAAAAATGTAATTCATACGAGTATATTAACGAATATTTTATTGAAGTTTTGTGCCTCGGTTCAGTTCAAGTCCGGTGTTTTATTATTCGAAAATAACGTAGTGATTTTCAGTTTATTTGATAACACGATTGAATGTAAAACAAAACACTATTTTGCGACCACTCGAGTATATTTTATCAGGAGTAACTTCCGGAAATAGTAACTCCGCAAATGCGCTAGCAGTTGTAACGGAATAAACGCGTTCGGTCTCGGCGGATAATAATATTTAATCGATGGTAATTACAAATGCCGCCTATATAACGCCTGCATAACACCGATTCTCCTCTACGGATGCGAATCGTGGCACCTCACTAGGGCCCAAAACAGTAAAATACTGAGTTTTGAGAATAGGTGTCTCGGAAGAATCGGAGAATGGGTGTGCGGTGGTTTGACTTTGTGCGGAATGAAGTAATAAGACGCAGAAAACTCCGGTGACAACTGTCATCAAGCGGAGGCGATACGGTCAGCTTGGCCAGGCCTTCCTCCTGAGAGCCTTAATCACGCTCGCCTACTTTACAAGGCATTGCGTTCTCGACGTTCTGGACGTCCACTGCTGACTTTTCGTCGGCAGTTCGTGTCAAACCAACGGGACGCGAACTTGACTCGGGAGGATGCACGGGAGCTGGCAGCCTATAGAGATGCCAGAAAGAGCTTCGTGGACACCATATGCTCCAACTAGGGAGCGGACATGGAATGATGATGATGATTTGCAATTTACATAATTATTTTTTATATTTTGAAAACATAATAAGGAAATATTTAATTATAAAATAATTCTAATAACATGGCCACCCTCTGAAAGTACCGAGGTACTGTTGAAGACGCGAGCGTGAGAAAGTTTGACAAGTGGGAAATATCACAGTGTGAGTAATAATGAGAAATGTCAAGTAAGTACTTAGTGTAGTACAATCCCTACCAAATGTACTCATTCTCCGCTCTCACAAGCACATCCACAAATAAAGGGTGATTATAAAATAAATAAACACTTCCAAAGTTTCTAGTTTTTGTAGTTTACGATATTATGGAAGTAAGGTGTAAAGCCGCGAGATTTTCACTTCCCATGCGAACAATGGTAAAGTACATGGGTTCACCGGAGTTAGTATTTAGCGGCGCTGAGATGGCGGCCATGCGTAAAATGGATGTACATGTACAGTACTTACCACGCGACGATCATTTTACGTTTGGAAACAGAAAATAACAACACAGTTTTCAATAATTAGAAAATATCAAGTTTTCACGTTAACTACTAGAGTTGACAAAGGTAATCGAATAATATGATAAATGCTACTTGTTTACGAGTTTGTGGCAGTGACAAAAGGAAAACGTTTCATTATCTTTAATTATCAATAGAGTCAGCTTCAAAATTGAAAATTTGTTTAAATGTAAGTCAACTTTATCTTTGCGCAGATACTAAGTGATCTGACAACTTCATTTTCCACAGCTGTGAACCAAACTCCTATAAAATAATCTGGGAAATTTAAATATTTAAAAATCTAATTATTGCAAAAACCATAAGAATCCTTCGACTTCCCGATTATTATAACAAATCATATTTTATTATTCAAATTAAATTGTGTAATAGGCAATTACAGTTATTGGCTTTTAGATAATAAAACGTCCAAAAACATAATTGGATATACATATTTCATTGCGTATTTCACTATATTTAACGCTTATTACAATGAACTCGGGAGGTTTAACAATAAAAACGCCTAATTTTGGGCGTTTTTTTTTTTTCTAATAAAAATGTTAACGAAAAGGCGGACTGTAAATGAAAAACGAATTTCATTCAGTTTTGTGAATCGGGAAATATTTGAGAAAGGAATAGGAACATAGAATGGATACCTACCTTTAATATGGTCTGAATGTTCTTCAATTTCTGGCACTGGATGAAAAAATGAACTATAAAATGATACAATGTTTTCCACGACGCGCGACGATTCCAACCACTTTTTATCCGATTTTATGTCAAGTCAAAAATGTTGTATTGTTTTTGTTCTAAATCCGAATCTTCTAATTTTGAATATCTTCTATCTTGATGTTAGGTAGGTACCATAAGGATGGGTCAAACAAAGGAAGCATGGGGACGAAAGATAATCGGCCAGGAATAGAATCGATAAATGCTGTTATTTACTTAACATACTACCGGCCTTGAGGAACTATCGGAGGTCCTCAAAATGAATGAACAAACAAGTAAGTAAGTTTCGGTTTAGGCCGAAACGAGAATTTAAGCTAAAATTCGGTTTTGGTTCGAGCTGAAAACCTTGTTTCGGTCAGTCACTATAAAATCTTTTATATCTGGGGACCAGCGTCCCTTCCATAAACTTCTACCCCTCCCTTACCCAACCGCTTCACAAGTCCGCGTCCAGTGCGTATCGTTTCTTTGGTCAAATACGTTTAAAAAATTTCAAATTAAAAAACGGGTTTTTTCAAAAAGTTCATTACGATATTTTGGAAAGTACATCATAAATAATGCTCCTCTGAAGTTCCGCGGTATGGCCCTGAAAAATCGTGTATACGATAGCAGTTAATCTAACAATAATTGAGTATTTGATTTATTATATAAATAATTAATAGTCACATCTATTAAGTTACCTATTTATTATTCCAGCGTTTTTTTTACATGATTTTAATACTACTGCGAGGTACGTTTTTCTGAACGTCCATAAATAATGATTACGATCAGATATGACTCTATTGTTGACGATATAGTGTTACTGACAAAAATAACTCGATGTTAGTATTGAAGAATATTTGTATGAAACTTCGAGTTTGGTAATAGTTGTAAATTATGAATGCACTCAACATTAGAAAATTTCATGTGCGATGATGATGTATGATTACTGATTATTAAAACGTTCTCGATACACTATAAACAATGAGCATTATCTTTGAGAAATTAATTTGGAAACGACAGCGATGGATACATACGTTCACACTACATTTTATACTAGTTTTCGCCCTATTTCAAATTTTCCCATCGTATCAAAAATACTTTAAAAAAATTGTTTCTCATGGACTCGTTAACTACATCGAACAGAGTTCTCTATTTTCGGTAAAGGCAATCGGCATATTGACGTTTTCATTCCACGGAGACAGGAGTGATAAGAGTACTGTCTGACATCATTACAGCGGTATACTCTAGTCATCTGGTGTTGCTGGCTCCTTTGGACACGAGTGCGGCATTTGATACTGCAGACCATAATATTTTGCTTGAACGTCTGGAGAAAACTTATGGTATTCGTGATCAGGCACATAGAACATAGATGGTTCAGTTCATACCTTAATGAAAGAGAATACGCAGTTGTGTTTCAGGGCAAAAGCTCACCCAACTAGAGTAGATGCCTACTAGAGTATTTATTTAAAATTAAACACTGTGTAATTTTCACCACACAAGAGTTAAATATATTATAACACAACTAGTTTCAGGTATTCTGAATTACCCATATTACGTCTACCAGAGTACCTCAAGGGTCAGTACTTGGACCAATACTCTATCTCCTGTACACTAAGGATATAGAGAACATTATCAAATAATGTGGATTTTGAATATAGATTTATGTTTATTGCAAACCAAGCGAGAGAAGCGCGTTTGTTGATTTAATTTATGGATGAATTGAAGAAATAAAATATAATAAATAAATAAACTTACATTAAACCGTGGATGTCATCAGCCAGATGACTTAATTTGATTCAGGATACGGCACTACCCGATGTAGGGAGTTCCGCTTTTCCCACAAATCACTGATAGTCTTCCTTAATTCTGACCTTTCTCTTGGCGTTCAAATGAGTAGAACGAAAAGTTCATGCTTCTACCAGCTGTGACAAATTAAATGCATACGCAAAAATTTGCCGGTCAATGCCGCCTGTCAATTAATAAATGCGTTTGTAGTGTCTAGAGTCGATTATTGCAATAGTGTCTACGCAGGTATACCAATGAACAAAATGACTCGCTTACAGTCTGTATTAAATGCCGGAGCGAAAATTATTTTCAGAAAGTTCAGTCATATCACTCCAACACTTCGGGAATTACACTGGCTACGTATCTCACAGAGGGTGAAATACAAACACTGTTGACTTATGTACAAGTCACTGTAAAACTCTGCTCCGTAATATCTAAGGGAACTATGCAATCCAGATGACAGACGTCTTACGCTTAAATCAGCTACGTCTACGGCGAGAAGAATAAATACTTTACCTCTACGCTAACAGCGTACTAAATTCGGTGAACGCGCATTTCCGGTCACTGGCCTATAGCATGGAATGCTCTCCCAGCAGAAGTGCAAAACTGTGAAAGTGAAGTGATGTTTCGGAAAAAACTTAAAATCCACTTGTTCTAATCATGGTAGTGTCGGCCTCGTGGTGTAATGGTCATCGCGTTTGTCTACGATGCAATAAGTCTCGGAACGAAATAACGGATGAAATATTTATTTATAATAAAATAACGTTTTCACACTAAAATATTTCATAGTCCCTGGACTGGTACCTGAAGCGTAAAACTGATCACCTTACTTACATGTAACAAAAATGATCAAGATAAACTGCGATTTATATAACAATGCAATGCCCTACGCACCATTAGGTGCGGAAAGGGAATGATGATGATGTTCTAACCATTTGAATAAATCCGTAGCATGTGTTAGCAAAATTAATTGTTTTGCATAAATTACAAATTTAAAAGTTTCAATTAAATTTATTTATCTTTAGAATCACTTTATAAAGCGTCCTTTAGGGATTATATTACGAAAATGGCGCTTTATAATTTATCCATAATAAAACTACAATACATTGCATTCTGAATAACTTCACAGCGTATTCAAATAGCTGTGTTTATTCATTGAATTTGTCATTCAATCGGCTAGGGTAATCCCTTTAGTATGCATCTAAATTGCCCATTCATCCTGCGAGCCGCCGCCGCCGCCGCCGTGTAATAATGTTTCTAGGAGTTTGCCATCACGAACATAATATGACGTAACTAGACTACCGGACTACCTATAAATGCATTAACTAGGTTAAATTACGCATTTTTATAAAACTTCACGATGCGTAAATACTCACACCGTAACCACGTCAATTACTCGATTTTATAAACTAAGTTTGTATTTTCCACATGAAAACAGGGGGGAACCAATGAATGAAACGTACGAAGCAGACGTATAAAGAGATAAACAAGAAAAAAAGTAACACAGTATTACGTATGTCGCAGTGGGGAGGTTTATTAATATGTTGAAAATGCGGTTGGATTATTCAGATGATGCAAAAAAAACTTATAATATTTTTAATTGATTGTATTTTATAATAAGAATAAGAAATGTATCTGTTTTTAATTGTATTTTTTCAGTACATGAAGTCATGGTATAATTGTTTACTGCAGTTAGCGCTTAAATGCCGTTATTTAAAAAAACAGATTTTAACATTTTTCTCCCGATCATCAAAAAGGACGTCTTTGGGGATAATCTAATGGTTGGTAAAATAATACCCACAACAAAATGTTTTTCTGGTTTAAAATTGAGCGAAATGCGAAAGTGTGTGATAGTTAAGATTAATAAAATACGTGCATCATTATCATCTTCGGCCTCCGTGGTGTAGTGGTCAAGACGCTTGACTCACACATGAAAGGTTCCGGGTTCGATTCCTGGTGAGAACACAAAAAAATAAAACGTGATTTTTCTCAAGCCTGGGTGTTCTGTGATGTACTTCACTACTGTAATTAGGCCTCCTGGCCTGTTGTGATGCAAAAATAAATAAATAAAACAATAAAATAAAAAAATTAAAAAAATCTCCCTATCTCCGCCCAGTTGTGTATAAGGCACCGCATTCGTATCGTAGCGTATCTAGATAATTTTTGTTACATAGAAAGTAAGGTAATTAGTCTAAAGCTTCAGGTACCAGACGAGCGACAGTGAAATATATTTTGCAGCGTTAAATCACCATTAAAACAAATATTTCACATTAACTCTGACAGGAATCGAACACGGAACCTCAAGAATGGTAGTCGAATATACAAACCACTACACTACGAGGCTGACTTATCCCTACCCAATTTCCTTTTTCAGGATTTTTAGCTCACCCAGGATTCCGGTTCTATTTCAAACCAAGAGTTTTGTTCCTCATCCGCCTGGACACATAATACCTGCACACTGATTCAATATTTCCCTATTCATTCGCATTTTATTAAATGCTCACAAATTACCCCCGACAGTACTATTACAAATAAAAATATTATGATTTTACTTAAAGAATAAATTTATTTGTAAGTCCATAAACTTAAACTTTGATGATTTTTAAATATGAAATTGAGTTTCATTCAATAATTGCATACAATGATTCGGATATCTTAAAAATATTGTACATGCTCTTTTATTATTTAAGAATTTAATCTACTTATAATTAAGAATGTACTGTTTTAAGTTTCTACAGTAATAATCGTTTCCTACGGTAAGAACAGATAATAAAGTGTTACAGAAAAAAAATAAGGTTCTAAAAAAAACTACATAATTATTAGGACAAGGTCTTAGAAAATGAGAAAATCGTTCGAAAACGATAACAAAACAAGTAATATGTCAGTTTGCACAACACATTTGGAACAACGACGAATGTTTGCAGTCGTCGGCTTCTGATTTTTTGTGTGGACAGAGAAATTCTCGGGGCCTAGTATATTGGACCGGAAAACGCAGGTATTCTATATATGAAAGAGGAGTGATAGTGATAACGATCATTTTTTTCTGTCGTTTCAAATAATTCGTTCTTCGAATTTGGCCAGTTTATTTCACTCGGAGGCAAAATATATTTTGTGGTTTTCGAAACAAACCATAAATTTTTCTAATTTATTACCACCGTGTCTACCGCCATACATTATTTTATATTTTGCTCATTTTTAATTAAGTCTTAACGTTTAACGGGTTTCACTGTTTTCATAATATTCATAGGTTTTTATTTTTAGGTCCCGTCTACATAGGAGTTTACTGGGTTTTATTATAAATACTTATTATTTTGCATCACAATAAGTCAAGAAGTCAAATAACACTGATAAATCAAACCGGGTTGTAAATGGGGGGGTAGTATTACTAACTCACGGATCGGTCTCAAGTTTAAATCCCACTCTACCATGACTCCACGGGTACCCATTTTTTCTGAACAATTTATTTACGGCTTTTAAGAAATGGTTTTAAAATTCAAATATTTTGGTAAATGATAAAAGCTCAAATACATATTTTTTTTAAATACATCAAAGCACAACCATGCTTGAGAAAAATTGCATATACTCAATGTGATCTCACTGGGAATCTATCCCAGAAGCCTCGGTACGTCAGGTAAGCATTTTAACCATTATACGGCTGCAAATAATGGCACATAAAATAACAAAAAAAATAATACTTTTTTTTAAAATCCTTAAGTAGGTAGCAGGAACCCATTCTACATTATTATGTAAAAATAAATAAAAAAAGAAGTATTGTTTGTAATAAGATTAATGCTATGATATGTTATAAAACGGATTTTTTAATCGAAACAACAAACAAAAATTTAACCTAAAATAAAAAATTTCGCTTACTGTTTGGAAAAAAATTACGATCCGCAGTGTTATTTATGCCTACTACTGACCTAGCCTAGCTTCGCGGTTCAAATCAACATTTTATGCAAAATATTATATATGAAAACATGAAACAACGTTTTCTACAGTTTTAATGAAAGCGCTTGACGGAAAATAAATAATAAGTCAAACTAAACAAAAAAGATAAATGGATACATTGTATCAATTTCACTTAATATCAACCCTATTCAAAACAATAAAAGCTGTGAAATATCCACCTACGTAAAACACACACCGTATCCTTTTTTTAAATGCCTTTAATTAGAACATTATTAGCTTAGATGGGTGATTATGTAAATTAGTTAAGCGTAAATGTTTTACCAACTGTGTTGATGAAATATATCAAATGTATTACCTGTACGTGATACAAAACCGGATCGAATTTCGTACTTATATTTATAATTTTATGAGGAAAGCTTGAACGTATTTGCGGTTTTGTTGTAAATTGCTTACATATATTATGTCGCAGAATGTACATATATTTGAACGCGTTCAGTTTCTAAACGCATAGGAATCTGACATCATTTCAAGCCATCCATCAACAATGGAATCGAGAAATGTTAAGTATCTATTGTAACTGATTTGATACTTATCCAACAAATCATGTATGTCGACCCACATAAAGTTATGTAGTTTGCACCATATTATTGGAAGTCATATTTTGTAGGATTTATGGCTATTGGTATAAAATATACTACCGTAAAATATTTCGATGTGAATGTAACGCATTGCAATATTTATTCAAAAAACTTCCCAAGATTCAAATGCTAAAATAGTTCAATCATTAGACAAAAGTTAATTTTAAATCACTGAAACTTCACTGAAATATGGATGTTCAAACATAAGAAAAATGGTGAATTTTACACAGTGTGTAAAGTAGCCACTTAACCGAGTAGCCACTTAACCGAGTAGCCACTTGAGGCGAAACATATGGGCGAAGGTGTATATTTTAAATTCTGCAATGTCCTGCCGGTAAAACAACTTTGTGACTACAAATTGATTGTAGATCACTTTGTTGATCCGGAATATAAAAAAAGAGTTTCCCACACTCACAACACTAGATTAAAAACTAAGGGCTCACTGTCTGTTCCACGAATTACAAATTACTTCGGAGAGCAAACATTAAATTGCGTTGTTCCAAGATTGTTCAATGATCTCCCACAAACCATCATTAACATGAAAAATCTTCAAATGAAAAAAAAAAGAACTGAAGAAATATCTTCTAGATACTTTATAGTGCCTGTTTATAAATAAATCCATAAAATATAAATAAAATAAATGTAATATAAACCTGTCATAAAAAAAAATGTGTCCCACCGAAAAGTCTTTAGACTTAGTGGGTAACAAATTCTTAAATGTATTTTTTAATTATAAAATAAACGCTGCTCTGCAGCACTGAAACTAAGGTATTCTCCATCCCTGTTGTAATTTGTTTATAAGTTAATTAACTTTTTAATTTTCTAAGAAATACAAAATGAAATGATAAATCATCTTGTTGATATGAATTACAACCCCTTAGTTATTACCGAATAATAGTGAAATGTATAACAACATATCATTTAATCATAACACAATCAAAATATTTACAAATGTAATTATGATGCATGATAAAAGACGAAGAACCATGTCTATAATAATTTAACGTACGAGTTATGAATGATTACACTAGGGCAAAGTTATTAGTTGAAAGCTTCAGGCTCTTCCCGAGCTTAAATAATAGAAAAAACTAAAATAAACCTGCAGATCTAAATTATGACCCAGTTAGAAATCGAATTCGGTGCCTCATTGTTAATAGTTAGTGCACTACGTACGTGGAAATCTTCGTGTAATTTAAATAATTATTTTTTTATTGACGTTTTATGCGTCTTTCTGCTGTCTAACTGAAAAAGGTCGATGTAGTACCTTTTAAACCTTACTAACAATTTATAAATATGTGTAAATGTAATAACATTGGAAATTATATAATCACCCAGTTAAATAAAAATAGATACATTACGTCAACCACTCTTCCTGCTGAAGATAGTCGTATGAACAATTCATAATTTAAGTGAAAAGGTTTTATGGCTCAATACTCCCATTTATAGATAAACGTATGTACGACATAATATACAAAAGATAAAAGTAATAAAAACCTTATTTATGTAATTTTTCTGTCATAAAAAGGGTAGGCAAGTATTGATTTTTTTAAATCAAAGAAATATATGAGAATTTTATTCAGTAGCATCCGAGTTTCGCTAGATATTAAATTCATACCAGAAACATTTCGCTAAATATATCATTCAATGCAATTTTCGCCTTATATAATGAAACATATTGTAAATTAAATTATTTTCACAAATATGTTCACACGAATAACATATTTTACTTGAAAATAAACGCCAAAATAATGGTAAATAAAAAGCTTTTTGATAAAACTAAAATAAATAATATTATACGTCAAATTCAAAACAACTGTGATAAATATTAAAAGTGAAAGGAAAACAGCAATATTCGTACATGCTACAATTATTTCGCTCAAAGTTCAATTAACAGCAAAATATAGTTTATTTATGACTATTTGCATTTATTTTAGTACTACATAACTTATCATAATGTACACATTATTAATATTGCGTTTTTAAGGACGAAAGCAACGAATAAAATCATCTTTGATCGATTAATTTCATTTTTGATAAATCGTTTTCTAGATAACCAGAATATTTTTTATGACTGGCTATGATCACACTGTTTAATAATACATGTTGTCCATATTGGAACATACTGAAACTCAAGTGGTGAAAGAAATATGCATATTAACGTGGATCATTATTTCATTGGCAGAAGTGTTCTATCTAACATCCGTATTTTATTTTTAATTAAACGTAGGTACATACCGATGTCGGTGCCTATAATATCGGTCGTTGAATTGTAAACCAGCATACCTGTGAACAAAAGAAAAGATTATTTCAGTAAGCGTCTTTTAACGCGAAAAAGCACGTACATACATGCATATTTGCGACAACGCACCGTTTTCAAAGTCAATTATAAAAAAAACAGTTCTTCAAAACAGCCACAGTAAAATGTTGATTGTATTTCGAAACTTCGCTTTACTTAAATAAACATAATATATTATGAATAACATTACATATTTTACACGTAACTTTTTTATAGAACACATAAAATGTAGAAAAAATGCAGGTTTTCAATGCTGTAGGTAAGCGTTTCTTGTGTAGAAATATCATATTTAAAATAAATGTTTATTTACCGATTTAAATAATAAATTATTCAGTGGCGATCACAAAGATGAGTTTTCATTAATGTGATCCATCGTCATCATTCTGCTTCATAGGGCATTGCATTGATAAGTTCATCAGTCTTACGACTCAAGTGCCAGTCCAGGAACAACTAAATGTTGCAGTTTAAAAAACCTTTAATATCAATACTTCACGCCCTCTCTGCCAGGAATCAAACCCAGGACCTTAAGAAATCAGTATCGAGTTGAAAACACTCATCTAGGGTTCTGAACTGTATTCTTCATATGTCTGGATACAAAATTATGTATTAAGGAAAGGATAATAGAAAAAAAAATGGGTTTGTTAACAAAAAATATTATTTATATGTAATTTTATCCATGTTCAACGAAGTTTGGCTAAATGAATAGGTAGGTACTTAATTCAGTTCTTTGTTTACGCAATAAATAATTTATTTATTCAGTACGCGTATTATTTAACCCCAATAAAAAACAATTTATTAAGCAAAAATATTTGATGAAATTAACATAAATAAAATATTATTTGCAACCCACAGTATAATAGTACTTAGCCTATAAAGTTTTCCTACAGGAGTAAACTTTGAGCAGGTAGTTAGTAAACCTTAAAAATATTCTATGCACATCACCAAAGACAGCCATTTTACTTTTAGAACCACCTAAAAATACGTTATATGAAAATGTATTACGTCATATCCAATTGACCCGACTATCTAAATTTAACAAATAAATACACATTATATTATGTAATTTAATCAATAATTTAGTCAATAGAAATTTATTTTATTTAAATCATCGTGAACTTACTAGGAATCGAATCCAGAACCTACGTCCGTGAAGCCTCACAACACGAGTGCAATGCAAATCATGTCCCAATAAAAAACCTTTTTTTTATTTTCACCAATATCGCGAAAACGATGAAACTTATTACTGACTATAATACCAAATGTGTGTATTAATAGTGTCTCGTGTTTTATTTATGTAATATGTTTTGAATATTTTCTTGGAAATTGTAAAAAAACTTCACGTTACCTCTTTCAAGTACGCAAGCTTACGTGGGTACGTTTTCTTTGAGTATAATTGGAGTATGCTCTTACAAATATGTAGCTTTTTATTTTACAAGCATGTCGTTTTAACCTTCCCTTCCCGGTAATATGAATGTACGAGTACATTGCATTTAATGAATTTAATATTTCTACTTATATACCAAGAACTGGGTTTAGATCTTCGGTACTCCTCCTTTATACATTTACGTATCGATTTTAATATTTTTTGTTTAATACTGAGTATTATTGGGCACAGAAAAGGCATTTTAAGAGATAAATCACAAATAAAATCACAAGTTTACCAATGTGTCGCATTGTTGTGGCGTATGAAGTAAACGAGTCCCTAATTTACTATCGTCTCACGCACTATTTACGTCTCATTTTTGATACTACGGGTATATTTGCGAGCGAGAGAGACAACACTTTACGCAGCAGCCAAGTAGTCAATTCTACCGCCAGTAGCTCTAGAGGCTTCGTTAGCTGTGAGAGTCAGCAAATATTTTTTTCAAATATTTTGACTTTAAATAAAATAAATTTTATTGAAGCAATTGCCAATGAATACTCCATTCTTCAGATTATAAATCTCTCATTTTTACAGGTGTATTGACTACACAGAATAGAACGGGCGTTCTTTTTTAGCGTAGTCAAAGAAGGGTGAAAATATCTCTCGTAAACCTCTTAGATATTTTAGTTCCATAGAACGATTTACCTTCTTCATCAATAGGCTTAACGATACAGGGCCCACCTTTCCTAATAACGCACCTGTGTTAGGATCTGACATCGTTGTCGGTAAAACCCCTTCCTTGCATAATCGATGACCACATGCTGTAATAATAAGTGAAACCTTTCAAAAATACCCCTTCGTTATACCAATGCAATCAATGTATATGGTTCGTTATACTTACGTTTTATATTATCAGATTAGTTAGCGCGAAACTCAACTCATCTTTAACGCGGATTAAGTATTTCTATTCACAAACAAAATAAAATAAATATTGTATTAATTTTGAAAACAAAAGTATGTGCCTACAAGATAATGAGAAATAATAGGGCAAAAGTGGGTTCTATACAAACGTTCCATGCACTTATTATGATTTGGATTCCAAAAGAAATTAAACGCTTTTCATAATGCACAGTTCTATGTACATTCATTATTGGCATTTTCCTTACAGCATTTTGGATTTTTAAAATTATCCATAACTTGGCATCTTTTTACTTAGGATATTTTAATATTCCACGATTTAAAAAGATAACATGAAAACATGTCTTCTTATTTGATCAGAGGTTCTCTTCTCCCCGTGTTCCCACTTTCTTTTAATAACTTGTTTTTTTTTTTAAATGTTTTGTAAAGGTATAAATAAACATATTATATATGCTCAATATATTTATTAATATACATATAAAATAACCGAGATTGTTTTGGGTTTATTCCCAAAGAAGATTTAGTAATATACATTTTTATAAATATAAAGCTGGGTATCAAATATAAATTTAGCATTACCTTTGTAGAAGAGAAACGTAGATTTATCTTAAAAAAATAATTTTAATTTCAATTTCTAGTGTAATAATAAAAAAGACAGAATCCTGTTTGAATGAGATCACTAGTGATCTTCATAAAAATTCTTTATTCCTTATTTTACAATACGCTAAAGGGGCATTTACAAAAACACTCCAAGTAAGTACAAATATGGTTTTAAATTGCATAAAAATAATAAAAACACTAACATAATGTTTCATTTTTATTTAAAGACACGTAGAAACCAAAAAAACATACTGCCCAGCGTAATAAAAAAGATAGAAATATGTAGATAATGTCACACAGTATGTATATAAGGTGAATAAGATAAATTTAAAAATAAAAAGTAAATTGTAAATATTTATAAAGAAAAAGTACATACATGTATATAAAAATGATATTTACAAATAAGTATATGTTGTATCTCAACTGAACACAGGGCTCTTGGCCTCATAGAGTTAGGGATACGTTATTTTTTTATATGTATCTTTATATGAATAAATATTTTTTTTAAATGTTAAAAATAAATAATCGACATTAAATTACAGTAAGATTAATTATACATATGGTACCTACACATATTAAAAATATTTCACAAATAGTACGTAACACAATACACATAAAAAACAGATAAAGAGTAGCAAGAAAAAAAACGGTTTTAATAAAGGACAATCTTCTCCGGACAATCAAACCATTCATCAACACTGTAAAGTTAGTTATTATGACGGTATTTTAAACTCATATGATACATAAGAATATTTCAAAGAGCAGAAAAAAAGTTCTTTAAATATTGTTTCAAAGTTATAAGAATATAAAGATACAATGGTGGCAAAAACGGTTCATGTCGGTGTTTTGTTATTGTGTATTTTAAATAATACAACTTATTTTGTTTGTTTAGTTTTACGTAATCTAAAATAGCTCGGGGACCACCGTGGTTTTTTTTTAAAACCAATAATTTAGGTGGCCGTTCCTTCCGAAGGAGCATATCCTGTTATAATCTCCACAAATCCTTCGTCGGTTGCCAAATATGCAGATGCTGCGTTCGCGTGGTCCATCTGTGAAACTCGTTCTCTACATTCATTAGATAATTCGTAAACATTAAGAAATCAAACCAAAACAAATACTAACTGGCAAAACAACAGAAAATACTTAGACATTATTTTTAAAACGTACAAATATTTTTTTGTAACGTGTTAAAATAATAAATGGTAAGGTTGTTTGTTTTACTAAATTAAATTTCATGAAGGCAAAATTATCAATTTGTGTTTTTAATTGGGTCAAAAAAAGTTTATTCGATTACATTATCAAAAAATAAGTTAGTTACAAACTTTTTCGATTTGATTTCTGTCAAGATTTAAAAACATTCCCTATAAATTTTAAAACAAACCTAATTTTTTTCATGTTATATTTATTAATTTATTTCGATCTCTTTTGGTACGTAAAAGCATTTCTAATATGTATTTTCCTTTTAAAATAAAAAAAAAAGCGGTATTCCGTATCTATTAGAGCGTATTTCAATAAATTGTTTCGTTATGTCAAGACGACAGATTCTTTTTTTTTATAATCCATTGTCCAAAAAAAATGTCCCCATTTTAGATATTTGTAATACTAAATTTTGCGATTTATTTTTTTGCAACACAGAGGGAAAACATTTTTAAGAAGTAATATGGAAGTCTGGACATTTTCAGAGCTTATGAACTGTAAATACCTGCCTGTCTACAAAGATTTCAACATACACAAAATATTTTCAATTAAATTTTGTGATTTAAAAAAAAAACATTTAAACACTCTAAAATGAAACATTAGTCAGTGTGTCATCAATTTATGTATCTTTTAATATGTTTATGTTACTATCGTAAGAAAAATTCAAACTTGTTAACAATATTATAAAAATCTCTCTACTCCCCTTTTTTACTTATCCCCAAACTTCTTTTCTTTTCTTATTAATATTTTGTTTTTCTATCATTATATTTGTAAAATACTTTTACTGGGTGCGTGAACTATTTTTTTACATTTTATTGTTTTTTATATAACGTCGGTCATTTTTTATAATAAAATATGGCTCAATCAACAAATAAATTAGTACCAACAATGTTAGAATACAAATCAGTATTAAACAATCTACTATTTAAGTTGTTAGTTTTTTTTATATAACCACTTTAATATGACAACTAGAATTGAAAACCTTTAGATTTTAGTACAAATCTTTTAATTGATGCCAACACCCCTTGAAATCTGAATCCTAAAACCACTACAACATATTAGCATGAAACATTATCTAGATAAAATTGCATACAAAAAACGCAAATTTTCTAATGAATAATAAATCGAGTTCAGTTTATCGATTCGTTTATTTCTAGTCATTTGCAATTGCATGGCTGGACCCGTATTACAATGCAAAGTTAATAGAGTTATTTTCCATTTTCTATAAAGTTAAATAGAGTTTTCCGTATGGAAAATGTAATATTCATTTATTTTTTACGTACACTGTTACAGGTTATCTACGAAGGCAATTTTAACTTTCATACAAATAGCACATTCTCGAACAGAAAAACATGTTTTGTTTTAAAAACAGGAAAATAGCTCTGACTTTTAATTATAATCGGGGTCCTAATTTTCTAGATATCGAGATCTGGTTTATTTCACACGGGTCATACAAATCCACATCGCGCAAAAAAAAATACCAAGGTGGTTTGATGTTTATCGTACTATTTTTTTATATTTTTATATGTTTATTTAATGGACTGATTGGCTTGTCCTATTCCGGAAGGGTTCCGTGTCCGGGGGCAGAACGGAGTATTTTGTAACTATCGAGTCAACAACACCCGTCCAGTATTCTTTATATGTTTCATAAAGACAACAATATTGATGAATCTTTTTCTTTCTTCATCCTTTAAGAGATCTTAAGATCTGTGTTACAGACAACTAGTTGTTCTACTGAGATGATGAGGTCCAACTGTTCCTCCGTCTCTTGAGTGGTCTTCCAGACGGACGTTGTCCAGATGGAATTAATCATTATATTGATTAATATCGATAGTTAAATAAATAAACTTCTTGACTCTGGATTCTGCCTCTTTGGGGTTTCCCTGCGATTGCCTTTAGTACTTTCATCTCTGACGTTCTGAGTAGTTATTTGGTTTTTCTATTTAGTTTTTCTACTTGGTTTTTCGATTTTTTTATTTTCTCTCTATCCTCGCCTCTATTGCATACACCATGATCGGTCTGACACACGTTTTGTGTATCCGAATTATGTTTCCAATAATACTATACGACATTTCTTAGGCATCCAGATGTTTACTTACTGAGATGGATATGTTCTCATCATCACTATGGCTGCATCATCTTCATGGCATGTGATGTTAATGACCTTATCTCCCTTAGTAGATTCATTACTTTTTTTATTCTTAAAAGTGTTTTTTTTGTATTCTGCTTGTGTAAGAAAAGGTTTTTGGCGTATATATTGTTGTGCTATATTTAGTTATAAAGGTGCTAAACTTGCTTTGTTTCTTTGTTGTTCTCAATATGTGTTATTTTTTTAATGTTAATATTATTTATGTCCCGAATTGAGTTGTTGTAACCCCTAGGAATGTAATACTTTGGTTACACGATTTACAAATAAAGAAAATAATTTTGAAATCGAGTTGTGGTCCTGTGGCTAGTGTCTCGGACCCACGGAACGAAGGACCGTGGTTCGAATCCCACTCTACCCCAACTTGATTCCATTTTCTAATAGTGAGTTATTTACAACTCGTTGAAAATGGTCCTCTAAATTATATATTTGGGTAAATCATAAGAACGCAAATATTTTTTTTTTTTTTAAATAAATAAAAAAAATAAAATAAAAAATAAAATAATTATATTTTTACGACGCATGGGCCTAAGCCTAATAAGCATATCTTGTGATAATTATTATTTCAGTAGAATATGGTCAATGTTCCCATTTGTATCTTAGACCTAAATAGTCTTCCGAGAAATGTTCGGGACATATAAATAAACTCAAAATACAAGCAGGAAATGAAAAAAATATGTAAGTAGATGCAAATGCAATAAACCGTAAAATTATGGTCAACCTATAATCCAAGCTACCGACATTTACTTTTCTATACTATAATTAGTATTAGAAACGCGCCGATAAACTTTTATTTATTATTAGTTTGGCGCTATAATGATGTTGTTGTTTACAAAATTTAATTAGTAAAAGATGAACTTGAAATTTGTAACAATGCATTTGAAACGTAAGACATTTTTTTATTGTACATGTAAAAATAGTATTATAAATTCATTATTCGTGTAGAAAATAAAGAAGTCATTCTAAACTGAAATTGTTAAATTTATTCGTAGGCACGGGTTTTCTCAGGAAATAGATTGTGAATTCAATTATATAATGTGTTCCGGTGAAGTATTAAATAAACATAGTATATAATTAAAATAAATATTTCAATTTGAGCGGCTTCAACGCGACTTCCAATTTGTCAAACATACAAACTATCAAACTAATCGTAATAATAATAATAATTTTGTATGTAAATGTAAATAAAACAACATCAATGTGTAAGAAGAGATCATCAGCATCTAAATTTTCAATTACCTGCATATTGATTTACAGGTAAACGTGGAGAAATCGCTGCCACTAGTTTGATTATGGGTAGGTATATTTACATTGATATTGGTTTAATTTCAACACTAACGAGATTCTAGGGAAGACTTATTTGCACTTTTCAACACGTAGTGTGTGAGAAATACAGTCTGTAGTATTACCACAGTAATTTCTTTGCTTATTATCTAGGATGTATTAACTGTATACAATCTACAAAACAAACATTCCTGGTCATTTTTCAGGTAGATGTACATGGGGTCTACGTTGAAGGCACATATAAGGAATGAGGTAGTGCGTTACGCCGCTGCCCGGTTAAATGTCCATTAAAATTGGTCGGGAAATAAAGTTTAAAAAAAGTGGTGTTTTCCCATTTTCAAATACTTTAATTTATTTCAAGGTACCTATGTATTTAGTAGATTTCAGCATAGCAGCGTGTAAAGCGGTAAACGATGTATCATGATCTTTGTTAATATCGGATTGTTAGCAATTTGCACACACCGACTTGCGCACTACGTATGTCTTTTTAAGGTATATGAGTAGTGTAGTATCAAAGACGGACATCTGTCATATAGATGATTTTGAGCTACACTCACTTTTTAACCCTGATGTATCTATCGATAGATTATTTTTGTTTTCTATCCCAATACTTTAATTGTATTTGTCAAAACACATATTTCGAGTTAAAAATATCAATATTTCATTACTAGTCGCTGAAATTTAACTGTAAAAAATCAGTTGTCCGCTTTTGATTCAAAAACTTGCAGATGTCCGCCTTTGACACAAACTCAGTCAAAGATGTCCGTTTTTGATCCAACCATTCAAATTTATTGTCAGGTGCGGATTTGGTATTGTGGTAATGTTTTTTCAAATAATAAATGACATCAGAATTTTACTCAGAAAACCTTTAATTTTAGCGTATCACAACGAACAACTGACGGCAACACACTACCCGCCATGACAGTTTACTAATCACGTTACCCAAAACCGGTCTCTGATTGGTTGGTTGTACAGGTGTCCGATTTTGGAACTAAACTAGTATGTAGGAGTCCGATTTTGAAATAAACACCGATTTTTTACGGCGTTTTTATATACATTCTATCCGTTTTTGTAACACATAGATAGTACCATTCAAAAGTATGAGTCAAAATCTATTAGAATCAGTTGTTATCTAAATTTCCACCAGAATGACAGATGTCCGTCTTTGACACTACACTACTCAAATATTTAAAAAATAATCGATTAAGATGCGTTAAATAATCATTTTATGAGCAAAATAATACATAAGGATACCGAGCCCGCGATTTCAAATGTTATCTTCATCGGTACATATCGAGACAGTATAAAGTAAAATATATAAAATACTTTATTTTATTTTCACAAATATAAAAACAAAAATTTCGTGACAAAAGTTTTGTCAATAGACTCAAATCAGTGTATTATTTCTTATACGAGTATTATAGGTTTAAATATGGAGTTCTACAAAATAAACACCAAATCAGTCAATCAATCAAAAAATATCAAAATACAAAAAATAAATTATATCGGAGATTCTCTTAACTTCCCATTGTATTCGGGGCCCTGAAGGAGCGACTGTGTGATTTTTGGAGTTTGCATCTGGAAACTCGAAAGCAGAACATATTGTTTTAGAATTTAAAAATACCGAACGGTTGATTGACATAGAAAGTCAGAACTTGTTAAAAACTAATTTTTTGGATATTTATATGTTTAAATACTTGAAGATTGACATCTCAAAAGTCCGAATGATCGACGCGCGAGCGTTAGAAGATGCATGAATGTAGAGGAGGCGACATCTGTATGCAAAGGGGAAACAGCGTAATTGTTTGTTTGTTTTTGTTTCCTTGTTTTAATATGGAAATGTATATTTGTATATGGAGATATTTATATATGTCACATCTATTATATTCATTTACATATATAATAATGCATGCGTATCTCGTTTTACAGTAAATAACACGGTCCAAGAATTTAATTGAAAAAATGTGTTGATATTTATTTAACAGAGCATAATAGTAATATAATTATATTATTTTTTATTGGAATGCCCTACATCGCTTTTATATTTACTTGTCGAATAATTGTATCGTCGGCATAACTTGGAAAACTCGTAAGTCCCAAACTTACGGGAAGAGTGTTCAATGTGCACTTTTGTTGAGGGAAGAAGTAAAATCAGTTCTTACCTCGATAGCGGACGAAAAGGTTTTTTTTCGAAATGTATTTTTTTCAGTAATGGAATACTACGAATATACTAGTTTTACGCACATAAAGATAATATGAAGGCGTAACAGAATACGCAAAAATATCATTTTTGACTATTTGTGAACTTACGAGTTTTACAAGTTAGGGTATCGATAAATTTAATGAATAATTTATACACCTTTAAACTAATTTGTTTTGTCTTTAATAACAATATTTATTGATAATCGATAGATCCGTTCAAAAAAAATCTGCTGTTCCCCTTAGAGTAATAATGGGTCAACCTATAGAGAAGACCTATCACTATGTTTCATAGAACGCAAGCGATGTTGGTTAGCAACAAATTAGCGGCCATTTTGTTTTGTTTGACCACATAGGCATAACAGTTCTATCGGATGCTTTTGTCGCTGTGCTTGGCTTTGTTTGTAAATGACTTGTATATGTACGTTATAATAAATAAAAACCGACTATTGTAAATTGTAAATTGTAGTATGTTTGGTTGCAGCAGTAGGAGCGTCAAAGGTGTTAAAGAAGTCAGTTTTCAAAGGTAATTGATTTCGAATATTTTTCCATGATTTTTGGCATTTATTGTCCCGACACGTGTATTTTGTTGCTTAAAAACTTTCTTTATATCAACATATTTACTTCAGATACTCTTTTTTCTCAATTTAAGGAATAAATTAGTAAATTAAAGTTTGTTTACTGTTGATAATAACAGTTAATTACGGGCAATATGTCGGGGCCGCACTCGCACTAGGAATCCGTATAAAATTTGAGTCTTTATCGAGTAGAGTTCGATTAAACTTTTACTCGAAAATAGCAACGTTAACCTTGAAATCGCATCTTAAATGATATTTTCAAATTTCAGGCCGCTACGACTCGCCGTTTCGGAGATGTGACGGACAAACAAATAAACTCAACACAGGACTTTTGTTTCATGGAATTGGGATTTACGTATCAATAAATGTAACATAAGTATATTGCGAATAAAATAAATAAAAAAATAAACACACATGTATTTTCAATTTTATAAAATAAATATAGGCGAATTATAAAAAAAAAAATTGGAATATTCCTGCAATATTAAATACACAGATACGTATTTAAGAGTATTTACAATGCAAATTGATATCCGTTTGGCAATTCTCGACCTGAGTATGGCCCATTGTTGTGCTGCGAACTGTAGCTAACTTAATACCCAATAGTCATAGAATGGTTTTCCTACGTTTGGGCTCCTCTATAGCTTGGCGCATTATTACTCTGAGGCTATACCACACCACTTTACCTGTTGTAGTTGTGTTTTGTAAAAATATGTATGGAGATGTAAAATACAAACATGACACTCTGAATTGTCAGTATTTATTTAATTTCGGAGTATTTATAATAATTGCCACAGCGGACGGACCGAGTTATAAATACATAATTAGCGCATTAGATTTGCTCTACCATATGCAAAGATTTTTTTATGATAAATTTATTAAATTTTACCATAAATTGATAAGGAATTAAGTTTTCGTGTCAAGCCGCGCGCTGCAAGTAGGTATCTAAGCGAGGCAATAACATAAAACCTTATAATAGGTAGGAGCTGTAATAATACATTTCACATTTATATTGAATCGGAGTTTAATAGTGGGCAGGTGGCATCCCTGTCTCTTACACTGCCGCACCGGACGGGTGTAGGTGATCACAATACAGAGAAATAAGCACAAAACACACACATGCAGCACACGATTCAACATTAGGATACACAACAACACTGTCATGCGACGTTGTCAAACTTACAGGAATAGGTGGGAAAAAATTAACACGGGTGCATATTTTTTTAAGCCTTAAAAAACTTTGTTTTACCTAGTCTAGACTAGATCTAACAAAAAACCGTGCTGGTTTATTTGTATATCTTCGGTGTTTATTTTAAAAGGAACGCAGTAAGCCGCTAGTATTATTATTATCAAATGTTTACATATCTGCTTAAAGGATTTGCACAAGAAAAGAAAAAATAAATCAATTGAATAAAAAATATACGTAACTGGCTATGAAACGAATGTTCTATTTTTCGCGGCGGTGCCTACATTGCTTGAAATAAATCAACACATCGAAAACTTTACGTACACCGACTAAAACAGGTGTTCGCTAAACATCATTTTATTTAAAACTGTTATGAATTTGAATGCTAATTAGAAATTAGGTTACCTGCACATTTTATATCTGCGTGTATATTTTCGTTTTTTGAGCCTTTGAAAGGCTATTCGAATGAAATACTTTTTGAAATAACACATTTTGTGAATCAAAAACCGAGATTTTCAAAAGATTAATTATATGAAACAATTACCTACTTAATTTCTAACTGTTACATACATTAAATATGTAATACCAAGTGTATCCTACTCTTTTTATTAACATATTACAACAGAGATGAAGAACATTTAAGATAAGGTTATGACCTGTCAATGGCTGGTTTAAGTGGCCACTTTACACACTGTGTAACATTCACCATTCTGCCTATATTTGATCATCTATATTCCTTCAATTCTTTCATCTGTTGATGTTTGTGAAGTTAAACAGCTCCCCAGGGAGTTGAATCCAGTCCTTGTCTACAAAAGTTTGGACAAACTCAAAATATTGCTGCTCTTTTTAGTTTAACTTTTTATTTTTATTTATTTATTTGTCATACGCGTAATATTTTTAGAATTGCTGATAACTATTTTAAATAATAACAGCTAGAATTAATAGAAAAACTTAAAATTGATATATTAAGTGTTAGCATAAGTTCTGTCCGTTTTTTTAATACAAATTCAAAAATGAGCAACAAAAGTTTTTAAAAAATAAAGGTTATACATCATACAAAAGAAAATTTTCTGCTGTATAAGAAATTGTGTTTGCTTTTGCGTTACATATATTATTTTGTTCGATTACAAGCCTTCAAAACGGAATGTCAAGTAGACAAAAGTGACCATTTTTAAGACCTTCTTGTGTTATAGTTCAATCTAGGAAATAAAGCTGCCAAAGCCAGTCGTGATATTAACGCAGTGTACGGTGAAGATGCTATGAATTATTGACTAATTTGTTGTAAAATAATGAAGCATACATTATATACCAATTTGATGTATTTTTTAATCTCGTCCTCTTCATTTAAAAAATAACGGACACGACTTATGTTATTCACTAATTATTATGTAATATTATATTCTAGCTGGAATCAAATTGGATTTAAAACGGTTAAGTTGAGTAAACAGGTATATTGTTCGGGTAAAAGAGCCTATAACTTCTGTTCTGCCGAAAGATAAGTTGTGATTTGTTTTTTTAATTGTGAACACAGTTAATTTGTAGAATTTCATTTTAAAATTTGACAAGTTATCCAAAATAAAATACTATGATTGTATCGAATTCCACATTATTTTTTTAAATAAATACTCTTGTATTATAAGCTCTTGCTTATAATGTGACGCGTCTCGTCTTGTTAAGACATAATCAAACATTAAAAAAATAAAAGTAGAATTGAATCCAATAATAGTATTTAACCATATTACAACAGAGATGAAGAGAATTTTAGAGCAGGTAATATAGAAGTCTAGGCATCTACAGGGCTTATGACCTGGCATTGGCTGGTTTAAGTGGCCACTTTATACGCTATGAAGCATTCACCATTCCGCCTATATTTGATCATCTACATATATTCCTTCAATTATTTCATCTGTTCATGTTTGCTAAGCTAAAGAGCTGAAACTTTTATTTACGCGGGTGAGATTTATCTCGACTTCTCAACTTCAACTCAAAATATTGTTGATAAATCTACCTGGCCCATGAAGTAATTTAGAAATTGAAAAAAAATAATAATAATAATAATTTTCAGGCGTTGCCCAGTATGTAGGTGAAATAATACAATTAGATGAATCTCACCCGCATAAATAAAGGTTTCAGCTCTTTAACTTCAGAAACATCAACAGATGAAAAATTTGAAGGAATGTTCAAATATGGGCAGAATGGTGAATGTTACACAGTGTGTAAAGTGGCCACTTAAACCAGCCAATGACAGGTCATAAGCCCTGTAGATGCCTAGACTTGTATATTACCTTCTCTAAAATGTTCTTCATCTCTGTTGTAATATGTTCATATTAACAGCTCCCAGGGAGTTAAGTCCAGTCCTTGTCTACTAAAATTTGGACAAACTCAAATTATTGTTAATTGTATTTAATTTTGGATACCTTAGCAAATTATAAGTTATGGTTTTTACTAGTTCTATTTTTCGAAGCGTTGTTGACATCAGAGGAATTATCGACGGATCTTGGAATTCACCCTCCAACGGGCGTCACTCAGTGGATGGTGTACAAGGGCATTCTCCGTCAACGCTAGCAATATCGATTGTCTGTCAGCGCCTCCTTCACGCGGATGAAGCAGCTAAACTGCAGTTTCAATACAAATGCAGAATGTGGAATGCCATCTTTTCATATGTATGCCGGATGATCGTAGCATGCACGTTCAAAGCGACCGTTTCAAATTCAAAATTCATAACGGACGATCGTCGAGCGCTCGTTTAGAAGACCTTGAATAAAATGAAATCAGCATCTGAAAAAATCCACGGTGAACATTATATAATAATTATGTAAATTTCGCATCCGAAAGGAATGTGTTGGTGTAGACATACTCGTACTGTTGTTTATTCACTTTACGATGGTGTGTTTCTTTAACATTGAGTATCTCTCACCTCGACTCGGTGGTATTTCGTATTTACAATAATTAGGCATATGTGATATAAAATTTCACAGGAACCGAATAGAAAATGATTTTCCGATCCCCGCGAGTTACATTTTCATAACGATAATTGTAAATTAATATGCCTCATATAATGACGTACCTGTTTAATTTATTCAGTCATAGGCAATTATGGAAACAGATCACCAATTTATTCCCGGCAAAATAGGTAATCAATTTCAGTTGATGGTTAAATATTATGTGCGTAATGTTCTAAATTTAATGAAATCTCAAAATACGTGGTAAAGTAGAACTCCAACTATCCGAACTCCGACAATCCGAATCGCTGAATATCCTAATCACTTTCAGAATTTCTAAAAAATCATTTAAGATGACGACTTGACTGCCCGAAAACGGATGATGAGAGTCAAACAGCTTACCTCGACCGAGATGTTCAGCAAGCAATGACTTCCATTTACAGTACGGTTCGTACATACTGTACTAATGTACAGCACTTGTAACTACGCTTCATATGTGAAACTCTTGCCTTTTCAATCATTCATAATCATTTTCAACATACATACAGTAATTAAATAAAATAGACCTTTTTGAAAAAAAAAATATCCAATTTTCGATTATCGGAATAAGGTCCGGTCCCAATTGATTCGTAATTATGTTTGTAAGAGTAGTCATATATAAAATACCTTCTTTTTTCCTGTTTATATTGAATCATAAACGCTATATGTTGTGTTAACGGCTGAATTGCCGTTAATAAATAAGGAATAATTAAGAAAATAAATTGTTTTGCAGGAGTGTTAAAAGAGCTTCTAAAAAATAATTTTTTTTATATTTGAAATGAGTATTTAGAGGATGCAATTCAATACATAATACGTAATTAATGTAGGCAATGGACACCATAATCTTATATGTATAATATTTTGAACTGTTTGTGTTTTCATAACTTTTTTATTTATTTTGTTTACTTACTTTTATTGTTTTATCCTTTCTTAAATTTTTATTACAAGTATATTTATGCATACGTTTGTTTTATTTTATGTTTATCACATTGTATATTATGGTTAATAAAGATTTATTAATATTAATAATACTGTATCTTAAGACCAAAAACAGGTTTATCACAAGAACTAAATTTTGAGTGTATGTCCAAATATTTGCAGACACGTAGTTACTAGATTTTCATCCATTTAGAAATTTTCAGATACGCAATTTCATGTAATTACCAATCCTTTTATTTTATTGATTGAATAAGTGTTCACTTCTGTTGTACCCTATGGTGGTATGTGAAGTTCAATAATAAGACTTATTGTAGTTGAATGTGGTGTATTCTTAATGCTTATATTACTGTGGTTAGAGAGCGACTGTTTACTAGGAGAGACGAATCTAGAATGACTTGCCAAGCTGTGTGGGTATGTAAACGACTGTAGATATATTGTTGTCACCAACAATATACCTACATTCCTTACAACTACAAACTAGCACTACACGTCAAATTCAAAACTTTGTTTTTAGTGTTACTAGCATAGAATTATAATACAGTTTGATCTGGACTATTATAATTCTATGGTTACAAGCTATTATATTTAAAGAACGCCATTATAATTTCGGGATAGCAATTCCCCATCGACGAGTAATACATAAATCATAGTATCATTATGTGCTTTTTTAAATGTGTTATCTGGATAGATATCCTCTCAGAGTAATACCGTTTATAGAATCGCCTACATGGACTAAAGCCATTATATGAGTATCAAACAAGTTACCTGCAGTTTACAGCAATACAACGGACTCAGGTCGAAAATTTTGCTACTAAACCAAAAACAAAAAAAATCGTACGCTATTGTTTTGGGCAATAGAGCGAAAGGGCATCTCTATAAGCGGGAGCGAATCATTACTCTGAAGTTATATAGGTATATTATTTATGTTAATTTTTTTTACTATGATGTTCCTAGTACCTATCGTACTTTTCTTTTTGGAGAAAATGCCCAACGTGTGTAAATAAATAAAAACGTGCAAATCATGAATATTTCAATGGTAATTCGAGGAAATATGACTTCGAGAAATACTTTGAACACATCAATCAGTTATGCTGTGTTTTCCGATGTTAGCATATTGTTTGATTTTTAATTACATTTTGTGCCTGCAATTGAGAAGCAACGTCCATCAAATATAATATGCGTTTACACAAATTTACTGCAACAACTATCGCCTGCCTTATACATGTGAAATTCAATTAAAACTTACACATTTCAATTATCAGCAGATAGCTACAAACGTTACCCTTAGTCGGCAACAGATCGTGAATCTGAAGTATTGTATCAAAAATATAGCAATGTTTTTTTTAACATATAACAATAGAGATGGGAAACATTTTGGAGAATGTATATGGACCAATTCTCAACAAAAAAATATATTTATCTAGCCATTTTCTAGCGTGTATGAAGATGGCGGTCTAGGTAGATGCTGGCACGGCTCCGTTGTTGATCTTGTATGTTAAAAGAACTTCACTCGTTGAATGTTTTTTGAGGACTGAATTTTAATTTTATTTTTTACAGGCAATACACGCGTTATATCCTCGCAACAATAATTCGATGTTTTGTGAAAAATAAAGGTTCGTATTATTGTGTGATAATTTTTATTCGTTCCATAACGTTATCAAAAATTACCGGTTCCAAAGTGATCATAAGTGGATTCCACTGTATTTTATAGAACAACTAGAATTTTTAGCCGGCTTTGCTCGGAATCCAGTTAAAATAATTTTTCGATGGTTATAAAAAAATACTCAACTGTTATTTTAATTAAGTATGTAATTTCATCTTAAAATAGTGATATATTTTGGAGTTTAACGTCTCTACAAATGACTGTTAGTGTGATTTGTTTTATACCAAAAAAAAACAAGAAAAATTCGGCTTGAAAACAGCAAGGTTAATTTACAAAAATTGATAAAAATATAACATTGAAAAGTTATTTTTTATTCTAAAAAGCCCGAAAAAAAATTGCTTGAAAACAGAATTGTAATTCTAGCAATGCCGTTTTATATATTGATTCGAAATTTCACCTAACCGATTTGATATCGAAGAAGGGTGTAATTTTTGAGGTTAATAACAGTATGGTTCATTTAAAAATCACGCTTATATATTGAGTATAAATTTTTCGTTGCTACGACGTACCGTTGAAAAGTTCGATTTCTTACCAAAGAAGCCCTTTAATTTTTTAGAAGTAATTAATTGTTCGTTCCAACTCAACATAAGACTCTGGTCTCATGGATTTGGGCAAGGAAGTCCAAGAAAAGGTTTGCTTGAAAACAGCGCGGTTGATTTAGCAAAGGAATTTTATATGTTGATTCTAAATTTTGCTTTGTCGTTGAATATTTCGATTTTATACCAAAGAAGTCCAAGATAAAATTACTTTGAAATAGATCGGTTGATTCTGAAATTGCATTTAGAATTTTGATTTGAATATTTCAAATGCATTTACAATAGACACGAGTAATTCAATTTATGAACCACAATAGCACATTTATTATTATATTTGGTAACTAATGCGAAATAATTTGGTATCTTTAATTGTAAAAAAAATAGTTTGATTTTTGTATTTGTGATTAGGCTTTACAAAAATAAGTTAAAATTATATTCTTCGACATATAAAATTATTCTGATATAAAGTAAATGAATTACTTTTTTGTATATGAATACAGAGTATATGAAGTATATGAATTTGTCGGTCTCGTGATGTTGTGGTCAGTGCGTTTGTCTACCACGCAAGATGTCTCGGGTTCGATTCCGGACATGATTGATATAAAATATTTATTTATAGGGGTGTTTTCACACTAGAATAGTTTTATATTCCCTGGACTGGTACCTGAAGTAACCTTCATGTAACCAAATCGATAGAGATATTCTGCGATTGGTGTACCAATCTAGTGTCCTATGCACCATTAGGTGCGGAAAGGGAATTATGATGATGAGGAAAGTATATGACTCGAAAAGTATTTGTAATCTATTAGTAGAATATCTTTTTATGATTGTTTTTAAAATTCTATGCAATTACGTGTAATCTACATAGGTAACTCAATCGATCATTTCGTTTACAGTCATTTTTAATAGAAATAATATTGTTGAACACAAAAAACAGTCAAAAAAGTACTACCTTTGCACGGCAAAACGATACAAGTAGCAGGTTAACAGAAAAAATCTCTTCAAAAATATAAGGAACATATTTTTTTCAACAATGTTTGAGTATGTCCAAATGCTTGCAGACTGGCTGGATGCCTAGACTTCCATATTCCCTTATCAACGATGTTTTCCCTCTGTTAAAATGAATTCAAATATCTTTTAAAAAATCGAGTTGAAAGATATAATACCCGTATACTAAGTGAGCATAACGATTAATAAAACTATAGTTTTTTAAATTTTATTTTTAGAAAAGAAATATTAGCGTTCTTATAATTTACCCAAATATTTTAATTTTGGTGGCCATTTTCAACAAGTTGTAAATAACTCACTATTAGAAAATAGAAGTCAAATTGGGGTAGAGTAGGGTTTGAACCTTGGACCTCGGGCCCGTAAGTCGGCAACACCAGCCACGGGAACACAACCTGAGTTTTTTTATCCCGTGATCTAATATGATTCCTACTCAATCCAATAAGATTATTTGATGTATGGTTAAGATACTGATTGCAGCATCAATAAATTATGGTGCGCATATTAAATGCCATGTGCAGTAAACACTAACAGTATTTTTTAAATGTTTTTTTGACCTTAAGGCGCACTTTTTTACTTTGAAAATTCGGCCAAAAATTAGGGTGCGTCTCATGGTCAGATGCGTCTTATCGCTCAAAACAATTTTTTTTCTAAAAATTAATATTTGAATTTTGGGTAGCGTCTTGTGGTCCGATGCGTCTTATCGTCCACAAAATACGATAGGGAAGGATGATGGTGTTATTTGAAATTTTAAAATAAGACGTTTTAAGCGTCCATTATCTACATTATCACAAGGTGCGTGGTTTGATAATCTCTGGCCTAAACCAAGGGTCTCTAAACTGCGGCCCGTGAGCCAAAACCGGCCCCTGAACACCTTGAAATTGAACCCAGCCCGCGACAGTGGCCCTGGCGTAAGCTTTTTTTATTGTACAAATACACACATTTATCGGCCTTGTGGTGTAATGGTCAGCGCGTCTGCCTACCATTCAAGAGATCTCGGGTTCGATTCCCGACATGGTTGATATGAAATATTTATTTTAAATGGTGTTTTCACCCTAGAATATTTAATAGTCAATGGACTGGTACCTGAAGGGTAAGACTGATCATCTTACCTACACGTAACAAAAATTGTCAAGATACGCTGCGATTGGTGTACCAATGCAGTACCCTATGCACCATTAGAGGCGGAAAGGGAATGACGATGATGATTATTTACATTTATTAACACGTTTTGGTATGTTTTTTTTTCTTTTATTTAAATTTGAATAAAAACATTAAAAATATATGTGTTAAAGATTTATGAAGCATCGGTTGAATGTAAAGTTCATAATGTGAAAAATAAAACTAAAATTAAATGATACATGTACTTGGTCTTAAATATTTATGGACGTGTACTAGATTTTAACCCTTTCTAGAATTTCATAATAATATATTATTTTAGAAAATAATTTTCTCAGGGTGCGAAAAGAGTTTTGGCCATATTTACAAAAAAAAAGGTATTTCAAACCAATTAAAACAACTAGCATTAACGTCAACTAAAATCTCTAATAAATGGTTGAAACCTGATCTTAGACCCATTTCACACGCTTCGTCCAGATCCACACAATACGGTAAAATTAGAGTGCATTGATATTAAATATAAAATTAATTTTATTATTTTTGAAATTTTATTATTTGTTTTGTGGCTACTTTCAAATAAAACTCTTGCAAAAGGTAATCGAGAGGAGATGAGTGAGTTTGCCTGGCACGAAATAAAATAAAACCTTAAGAGCTAGCTTAACTTTATCATTGTGTATCTGTTTTTATTTTTTCGAGATATTCTTAAAGCTTTTTTTTGTAATATGGTTAATTTGTTGAAACATTCTTTGTATGATAGGATATTGTAGGTATTGCTGCGGTGGTTGGTGTGTGGTTCAATAATTGTGCCGTTTTACATGTCATGAATCATTATCAACAGATCTTCTGGTTCTTTCTAAAATTAAATTTTCTCATTCAATATTTTTCTTTGCCATATTAGTATTTTAGCGTAGAGTTTAAAAATATTAATGATTAGTATCTAGTTGTATAATAATAAGAATTACGTTCATATTCGGACTTTCAGGTATGATGTTTGTATTATTTTAAGATAAAATACATATTAATTTTTTTAATAAATCCACTCTATGCAACCTTATCGTGGCGTTACGTCGTGTATAAAATAGGCCTTGTATATTTATAGACGCGCATGTTTGAGAAAATACCGTACAGGTCTCAAGAAATTATTGTTAAGAGGATGCGTGGTCTGACTTTCCTTTATACAAACACATTCCCATATTTTCTCCCTTGATTTTGGCACAAGCGCGATTTTTTTTTACGCACTATATTTATTTTTATTTATTTATTTAACTTTTTGTACATAATGTTATTTGTACATTGGCGGGCTTATTGCCAAATGGCAATTTCTTCCAACCAACCAATAAAATAAAAGTTTTATTTTTATAATTCAAGTTACATAACATATTCAATAGAAAAAAAAAAGATTAAAAAGTTAAAAATATATAAAAATAGAAATAAACGTATTTGTTTATAAATTACCTTAAATCAAAATTATTACTCAATGGGGAAAAGGAAAAAATCGGAAAGAGGGAAAAGGAAAGGAGGAGAGATTAAGGAAGAGAATATAGATATTTATCATTGGCGTGACCCTATAGTTTTTGTTTATTTATAGATTTTCTTTTATGCTGACACTGCAGAATTATTTTTGTACTCTTTTTTAGTTTTGGGGTAGGGAAAACGGGAATACGAGACCTCGATTTTAGTAAGGCATAATCAGTCTGACGTGACGTGCATTTGCCTTTTTCACACAGCATTCGGGGGGCAACAGCGAAAGAGTGACAGAAAAACTGTATATTAAAATGCCTATTCATTAAACCGCTCTACATATCCTCTCAGTGTGGCCCTTTGACCAAAGCGTGAATATCCCTGGCCAGAGTAGTTTTGGAGTCGCCCTCCCGCGGTTAATGGTATGTAGATTGGTGGCATAATTTATGACGCGCCCGCGGGCGAGAGATGTGGGCAGAAAATCCCCGCCATAGAGTTCCATCTCTCCCATTGTCGGCTGGTGCCAGTGACACGCTAGAGTACAGCTGGCCCTTTACTCGACGCTGAGGAAAGAAGATAGCCATCAGTAATAACTAATGCGTAGAACTCTCAAATATAGAATACCTAGTGATATTAGAAAATATTGGCAGAACCCGCAATATGGAGGACGGACAGAGAAGACTATTCTGGTGAGACCCCATTGAGAGGATGGACCAAACTAGGATTCCCAAGATCGTGATGCCCGAGACTACAGAGGATCATCATTAAAATTTTGTATTTTATATTGTAGTTATCTGTGTTCAGGCGGACGACAAATACTGTTCTGTGTATGAAATGGAACCAGAATTCTGGACGAGTGTTCTCGTTTCTGAATGATGAAATCGAGTGGAAATCATTCCGCCTCGTTTTACAGTAGTTGGCGTGGTTTCCCAACCATTCTTGAGGGCCCAGGTTCGATTCCTGACAGAGTGGACCTGTAGTATTCATTTGAAATATTGTGTTAACTGCAAAGCGCCCTTGAGGTATTATATTACGAAAATGGCGCTACATAAGTTATCCATTATTATTATTATTATTATTAACACATTGTTCCCGTATTAGCACCCGAATCTTAGAACTGATCATCTTCATGAAACAGACGACCGAAATACGCTGTATTTGGTTTAAAAATTAAACGCCCTATGCACCACTGCATGTGGAAATGGAAGTGGTGGAGAGATCCAGTATATAAATACACGGTGTATTATACATCAGCATCATTATTACCCTATCCGCACCTAATGGTGCATAGAGCTTTACTTTGATTACACCGTATTTGGATCATTTTTGCTACGCGAAAGGTAAGTTAATCAATATTATGCTTATATTATGAGTACCACCACTTTTAAAATCAGTATTAAAAGTCCACACCCAGCCACAAATTAAACCTAGGACCAAGCATGGCAGGCGAATGCGGCAACCACTACTCTACGATGTGAACTGATCTCCACTTGATTTCATTTTGCAGGATTTTCGCCTGAGAGTAGCCATCGCTATCGCGTCGAAAACGCTAATACAAACTTTACAGCAGCTCAATCACAATGGCCCCACTTGTCGTTAATAATCGACGCGATAAAAAATTCTTATGGATAAGTATTGGTTAAGGACTTTCAATCGACGGCGAAGTGACAAATATGGTGATAAACATCTGTGATTGAGCACCTAGTTATATTTAACACGCAAAACTACAGAAATGTATTATTAGTAGTGGTGTTTTACTTAAGACGCTTCTTTCGTGGATATAGGTTCCACGTTTGATTCCTGGTAAGATCGAATAATTGAAGATGATTTTCGAAGCCTGGGTGTTTCGAGCTGTAATTGGGCATATGAATCTATTGTAGTTTAAAATAAAAACGGGAAAATATAATGAAAGGGGGGTTTAGGGTTTAAAGGGTTCAAGCCACCCTACTACTAATTAAGAAATTTTGACCTATAGCTATAGCTTAATAATATGAGATACTTAAAAAACAAAGCTAGACTAAAATACATAACACTGGGTTACAATCGAGCCATCCTATATTTCTCTAAAACACCCCCCATGTGAAAGCTATAAATACGCCCGTGTGCTGCTCAAATGGAAGTAATCGATATTTCGATTTTTAGTATGAAGAAAGTTTCTCTTCTGAATATCAGAACTATGCAGTTATAGTATTGTTTACAAATAAATGCTAAAATTAATAGTACTGAGAGGCCGGAAAACAATTATAAATTTGTTAACATTTAAAGCAATAACTTTGTGGCCAAACATTTTACTAAATGTTATTAAGTATTTGTATTTAACCACTCACCAACTTTTCTATGTCTACCGGTTTCGAGACGTACCTGTCTCTTCGTCCAAACACCAATGAATCCATAAATGCGTGTGTATTTTAGATAATATAATTAAATGAAAAAAATAAATTAAAAGGTTTAATTAAAAATAAATTCTACATAGGAAAAAAAGTACAGCCAGTTAAAAATAAACTATTAAAATAAGGAAGTTCAGCCCTACGGAAAATTGTTTTTTTTTCTTAAGCGCGGTAAAAATTTGAGCATTTAATTGTAGTGCAAAGTATCTTCAAAATTTGCGGAAAAAATATTTGAATAAAAACAAACTGTTTTGAACGATGTCACCAGTTCTTACGAATCAACCAATGATAAGAGAGTCGTGATAAATTTCCGGCTAGCGAAAGGTCAACTGACCTGTCAGCAGAACTCACCGAGAACAAGGGGAAGAGAACTTGAGATGTCACATATGGAGTAATTAAAAAATTTAAAAAATCAAGCGCTGGTAGAACGATAAACACTTTTTTTTTTGGCTCAGCTTAGTAGTCAATAAACAAATAAATATTTTTTTAATCAAAATATAGATGTATTAGGATAAAAAGTTTATATTATTCTCACATACAAACATTGCGAAAATACTATTTTTATCGAAATTTAATCGGGCAGCGTCACAACACCACAACATTTCCCGTGAGTACCTAGCATGCTCCCGATTTCAAAAATATGTAGTGTGTGGTTGGCGCGTTCTACTACCATTAACACGAGTTCCGGGATTCTACTCTCAGCAAAATTTAAATAAATGGTTAATTCGATTAGTTTTCTTGCACAAAACTATTTAGTTTCATAAATGAGCATGTGCGATTTGTGATCAACGCAATGGGGTTATGTCACATCTCCACACAAGCAATATTGAGCTGAGCTGTTTTGTAGCGAAACTGAATAATTATATAACAACATTAGGAGAGAAAGTCCGTGTACTAGGAATAATGTTTTATTTATTTATCTGCGCTCATAGGGCTTTTACAAAGTAATATACATTTTGCATTTACAAGAAATAAAAATATTTATTTTTTAAAATACATATAGTAAATATGTATGTAAGTGATCTATAATATAAAGAAAAAGAAAATGACGAAGAAATTGTTAACAAAATAAGCAAGTTTTTAGTGTAAATTTTATATTTGAAGAACTAACTTTGTGGTTTTTCATTACAATGAAATCAATAAAACAACTTTCTTTTTAACCACTATTTTTTTTCTTCCATTGACCGGTTTCAAAGCAAACAAGCTTCTTTGTCAAGATTTACGTAACTAATAAATTATTTCTTATTTTATTTTATCCATGTTTACTAAATACTTCACTTGTTTGCTTTGAAACCGGTCTAAAAAGCTTGAAGTTTCGAAGTGACTTTTAACTTATTTTACATAGTTTTGGTTTCGGCCGAAACGAAAACAGAAGCCAAAATTCGGTTTCGATTTCGGCTGAAAATCTTGTTTCGATCGGTCACTACCAGTTTTAACACAAAACGATAAATATAAAAATAATTATGATACATTTGCAGAAAAACTCAAATTTAGTGCAAAGCATTCATAAATCGAGATCTATAGTACGTTTGTTCCCAAGAAAGTTAAGTCTTGAGGGAGTTACAACTCCTTAATTGAAAAAATCAACAGATGGGAGAATCGAATAAGCATGGATGTTCAAACATAGGCTGAATGGCGAGTGTATAAAGACGCGACTTAAGCCAGCTTATAACAAGCTATAAGTTCAGTTAATTCCTAGACCTTATTATCTTCTCTAAAATGTTCTCCATCTATGTTGTAATATTTAAATAATGTTATATGACGTTTTATTGTCCTATTGGGAACATGGAAAATAAAAACTAAAACATTTTATTAAATTAGGAACATAAAATAATTAACAGGATTATTATGACTGTTTTATTCAAGTTTCGGCAATTCTTTTATCTCGCATTGTAAAAAAATATTTTGGTAGGAATGTTCGAAATTAAATTTTGCCCGATGCACATTGCGCCATTTTGCAGAATGATAAAATCATAATTGTTATTACGGTTTTCAGTAAAAGTAAAAGTTACACGCAAGAGAGACTCATCTCTTACAGGACTCTCAAACTCTCAACCCACATAATACCTATCTTTTAAACTATTGACCATAGTCAATTACCTACACTTGGAAGAGAGAGACAGCCAATCAAATAGATATACATGTATAGAAAAGCATGATTCTCGTACATAACATATTATAACTACCTTCGCACAGTGGTCAAAAAACAATAATACGAAAGTCTAAATTTAGTGTGGATAAAAAATAATTACAAAGTATGTTTTTTTATATGGGCACTAAATTTTTTTTTTAAATTATTATGCTCCTTGATAATGCAACAGAATTTTTTTTTACCTGCTTATTTATCGATTGATTAAACCAACACAAAATTATAAATGTAATTATTTATTTTTTTAAACATGACACGCTATTTATTGTGTAGTTGTGACCTCACACTAGTCTATATACGACACAAGACTTAATATATATCTCTCTTATTTTATATAATGTTGAAGTTGTATTTTTTGTAATCTTTGAATGGACATTTTCACATCTGAATTGAAAAGTCAAATTTTCATAACTGTACTATTAATATTTAACCTTGCTACGTGAAAAATGACTCCAATACAGCAATAAATCTATGTAAGAGAGAGCACGAAGATAGAACTCATAACAAGAAACACAGAGACGCTGTTCTGCAGCCGATGTTTGTGTGACAAATTCAGTCGGTTATTGACAATGATAAATGATACACGCATGTAAGATAACCTGCGTGTTTGTGATTTTTAATTTATTTTCCTATGAGAGGGCTAAATTATATGTTTATTTTTATAGATAACAAGCTGAAACCGGCCACGCGTTGCTGTGGTTTTGTCTGATATTAATAATAAGCTATCTCTATGTTGAACAATATTACTTTGGACATTGACATTTTTCACGTCTTTGAGGGAGTTTTTCGTTACAAGATTCTTTTACTTTTTTAACATATTATTCTCTGCATATTATGTATACTTATGTGTTTTTTTTATACATACCTAAATTTACCTAATTATTTCTTTATGTATGAATTAATATGAATTAATAAATATAATTGAAATTGAAAAAATTGAAAATTAAGAAAAATTAAAAATAGTTAAGAAACTTTAAATTTACCAAGAAAACACATTGCTTAATATAATATCTGAACTTGCGTTGCTGTAAGTATGCTGTGGAATATAAGGAAAGATAATTGTAACTTTGTAAAAGTGTATTCATTTATTATTTTCTAGGGTCTATTTGCTTATTTCCTTGGACACCATTTTTATGAAAAATAATACCCGATGCAAGAAAAGGAGATTGATTAAAATCTTCTTCTGGTATATATTTTTTATTTCACTGACAAACTAGATGACTTCACCACTGTGCGCCGCCTCCCAGTTGAATAGTCTTGTTAAAGAATAATTGATCCTTTTTCAAGTCACAGGGTCACACTCCATTCACCCTGTACAAATAGAGCCGCTCTTAATAATAATAACATCGTACATGAGTGTTCATTATATGTCGGTTGCGTTCATTAAAATAACAGAATGCCCATTTTGGCTGCGAACGCGGCCGTTTCATAAAAAAATAAAGCAAATGTTATTGATTGGAAAACTCATTTAAACAAACAAACCATCACGCTGTTTCCCGTAAGGCTAGACAGAGAGGATAGAACGCCACATTAAAAAATCTGCTTTTGGCATGTCCAAGTCAAGTATTCGTTGAATTCGGTCATGCCATGTCTTTCCTGGTCTTCCTCGATTTCTGCATCCATTAACATTCGCACCGTAAGCACTTTTAACCGTTTTTAGGTTGATAAGTGCGTCGTTCACTCTGTTCCCGGGACCCTTCTTTAGATATTTTTCTCAGGCATCCCATCCTTAGTAAACATGCTTCTCAGAGACAACCTGTTTTAGTATAACAGTGATCTCATATTAAGTCTTAGTATATATTTTTTTTTAAACTATCATATTCGATTTATCGACATCGAAAATACATTTAATGTATGTATAGTGAAGTGTAATAATATATATTATATTATTATAATATAATAATAAGTACAATATCTAAGATTTACTAACATAATGCATTAAGTTATTAAAACAAGTTCCGAGATAATCGCATTTACAGCTTTATTATTATTTTATAAGCACAAGAGCTTGTCTCTTTTTTGGAGAGTTATAACATTTACTAGATGTAAAAAAGATTTGTATTAGAATAAAAAAACATATACCATTAATGAAAAGAAATTTATTCATAAAAAATAAAAAATTTCAACGCATTATTTCACACACAATTTTTTTTTAAGCGTTGAAAGAGTAATCTTCATTCTAGGCAATGCAGAAAATTTGAAATCAACATCTTGTACCAATATTTAATAATAGTAAAAATATACAGACCGTTGACTTACTGCATTCTGTCAGTATAGCCTCGATATACTAAATATAATTATACATTTACTTAATACATAATATTTAGGAGGGAATCGTTGTATTATTATTACTATGGGTTATTTAAAATCTGAGATCGCGACTGCAAAGTTTTCGAATAAAAATATAACTTGAAAAATATGTACGTTTTTCCGTGTATTTTTAATCCATGTTTATTTTATTTTCTCACAGAGAAAAATTCAAAGAACTACATGCTGTAATAACTTAACGCGTGTTTAATGAAATTCTCTATTATTCCGTGCAGGTACTGAACCTTTTCCTTTAATGTACATATATGGGATAAAAAATGTGTAATCTTGAAGTTTATAAAAATAGAAATAAGCCTAATTATAAAAATACCTTTTTTAAATTTTTTTATTAACATAATATAGTCCAGGGATAATGTTTATTTTGTATGGGTCCATAGACATTTTAAAGATTTTTTGATATAAAAAAAATATTCAGATTCGAAAAGCATACAAAAATAAAAGTAAAAACCCGCTAAACCGTGAGGCTAGCTTGTAAGCAGGTTTTTATATTTTTAAGGTGAAGATTTACAAACTAGTTTCATACATTTATAAATCAGTATAAATATTTAATAAACTTAATAATGCGTTTTTTTTTTATTATGTGAAATTGTTACAACATTGTACATGAATCAATATAAAAATCGCATTTTTACTTTGGCTTGGCGTTTATTTTGTAGAATTCCATATTATATTAAAATCAAACACTGATTTAAGTCTAATTAAAATTCAACAATGTTTTGAGTATGTCCAAATGCTTGCAGACAGGCTGGATTTTCTCCCCAGGGAGTTAGTTGTTCATATTTAAATTTGTTGCAACAGAGAGGGAAAACATTTTTGAGGAGGGAATATTAAAAGGGCTGAACCAATATACCTACTAGGCAACGCCTGAGACAATTTTCAAATTCTTTATACTTCTTCTTTAACCGTGTAGTTAATTAAAGAATGTTTTGAGCATGTCCAAATGCTTGCAGACCTGTAAATGCCTAGACTCCCATTTTCCCATTTCAAAAATGTTTTCCCTCTCAGTTGCAACAAATCTAATTAAAATTGTTGATTTTATTTTTAAACACAAAAACAACTGCCCGAATTTTTAGTTTTTGAGTTTAAAAATTAAATAAACGAATTTAAGTAGACTTAAATCAGTGTTTGATTGTAATATGAAAAATAAAAAGAATAATTTCATGATAAAAAAACCTATGAATAAACAGCTGACCGCATGACCGACGTAGAAACTTCTATGTCCATTGTAATCGACTTTAAGTTTACAATAAACTCAATATAAGCATAGGAATGAACATAACGATATATATATAATTATTACTACACACACTTAGGTACGTAAAATTATTTTCGAAAATGAAACACAGAAGGGCACAGCAACGACGCACAGCATTTATTTCTCTCTCTCTCGGGGCTTAGCTGAGCTTCCTCGGATCTGACTGATTTTTCGCCGTGCAAAAAAAGTGTAAATGGTGCTCCCAAAGAAGTTCTCGCTTTAAAAAAAATGCATACTCGTACATACATTGTTTGATGTAGGTAAGTGTTATATCGTGTTTTTCAATTACATACAAGTTTTAATAGTGTTCGCAGAAAGTTTTTTTTCATTTTAAATAGAAATGTGGAAAGTTATTTACTTTTAACCACAAACAATCAACTAACAGTTAGTGTGCGAAGCGATTACATTTGCCTGAAACAATAATAGCTCTTTGTGAGAAATAACTTTGGTGTCATAAAACTACGGGTATTCAATAATAATAATTATTAATGACGCTTTTCGTTTTACATTCGTCAAACATAAATTTTATATAAAAATTACCTTTGTCGATTATTTGACTTATTATTCATTTTAAATACTTTGTTTACAGCCCTTATTTTTATCGGTATCCTCGGTTTCGGTTTTTCATACGTTTACCACCACTACCATCACGCCATTTCCCCGTAGGGGACCGCCACACACGTCTATCCTGGAATACATTTCTAGCTTCTTCCACATTCATACATCTTGTCATAGATGGCCTTCGGTTCTGCCTGCTTTTGACATGACCAGACTTAAGATTTTGGTTCATCTGATCATGTCACGTCTTTCTTGGTCGTCCTCGTCTCATGTTACCGTTTACTTTTGCCATATATACTTGTTTCACCATTCTTTAGTCGTACACTCTTTCTACATCACCAAAACATCTTAGAGACCCTTTCTTAATCTTATCAATTGTACCTGACTTAGATTTCGCCTGATTTCTTAATTCGTAACTCTGTCATACATTGATTTCCTACACATTCGTCTGAGAGATGACATTTCAACCGCGTTCACTCGGCTTTCATCCTTTATCTGCTAGTTCCATGTTTCACTTCCATATATAAGTACTGGGACTTAAACTCCGTTGCGCACTGCCAGTTTAGCTTCGATAGACATATTACCACCATTACACTATTTCCCTTATTATTTTTTCGGGATAGGTCTCTACCTCCTTCTTTCCCTCTGGAAAGAACGCCACATGCTTCTATCCCAACATACATTCTTATCTATTTTCAAATGCATAATGCTTGCCATGCATGCCCGTCGATTGTGTCTGCTTTTGACATAACCTGATTTGAAAATTTTATTGATCTAATAATACCTAAGTCTTTCGAATTTGTCCTCATCTTACGTTACCATTTTCTCTCGCCGTATGCCATTTTTTATCATCCGTTTGTTCCACGTGACTAAAACATCTAAATAATCCCTTCTTAATATTATAAACTAAACCTGCCCAGATTTGCACTCTTGTCTGATTTATCATTCACAATTCTGTCAAACATAGATTTTTCCTTAATATAACACAATATCGAATTCCTATTTATTCGTCAAAGAAATCGCATTTTAAGACCGTTCGCTCTGCTTTCATCCTGTCTCTGCCCGTTCCAAGTTTCACTACCATTCATGAGTTTCGGGGCTAAATTTCTGTATTCACTAGTCTAAGCTAGTCTAACTTCGATGGATATATTTTGATTAGCAATGATTATACTTAGTACTGAGTGAACCTTAATTATTTGTATTTGCAATATCTGTATTTCCAGCAGCGTATGCTATATTTATAGCTTTTATATGTGACATTGAAATAATAATTATCTTGAACTACTGGGTACTTTGGGGAACTCTGTTAATATAGGGTTGTAAATAATTGTGATAATTATGTAGTTTCACATAAAATAGAAAGTTTAAAATTTCACCCCAAATATTTAGTCATTGCGATCCACTATGCATGTGTATTATGGGCAAGTAGTTATTAAGTATTTGAAATAAGCGTTGAATCCTTCGTAAAAAATACTAAATACCTACATCCAGAAATTAGAAGCGAATGTGTATGTATTTGTGAAGATTATCTATACTACATACCTATGTAGGTATATACGTTTTATAAGTTGGTACAGCGAGCTTCAATTCTCTATCGGATTTTCGTTTTTCGGGGTCTGAATGCTAAGCAAGTCTGCAATAGGGAAGGGTTGAAGTGCCAGCGTGTAAAATTAGGCAGTTATAGAAAAAGGGGAGATGAGAACTTCACACGGACGGAGGGGCGATATAGCGGAATAAATGTCTTTCTGCGACGGTGTTTTTGCTAGGACGGTTTCGGTGTCCGGACGCGAGTTTTGGAGTTCAATAACGTAAGATCAGCTGTATTGTTACACATGCGCAATGTGTATCACTCTCATAGCTATCGCTGTTACACACTTCTAACGCAAAATGCGACCAAATTTGGAAATTTCTTATTTTTCCATTAAAAAAAGTTTTACTTTACAGAACAGATTGCGTATCAAAATGATTAGCAGTTCTTTTAATAAACACAATATATTTGTAAGTTCCTCCTTGATTAGGAGAAATTTAACAATTGATAAAATAAATACTTTCACAATTCATTGATTATTCACTTTTAAACACTTCACGATAAATTATATTAAGATAGTGTTATAACGTTGTAATATTATGTTCTATTTAATGGGGAAGTTTGGTGTCTTTTTTTCATTTTTTTATTTGTTAAAAGATCATTAAACTAAGCAAAAAAAGAATATTTTTTTACATATCAGCGCAATAATTTCTTAAAGTTTTGTATTTTTTTTTAAATTCCGCGTGTGACGTTAGAGATTCTTCTGTTAGTTCTTCCCATTGGTTCGTTTACGGTAAGCCAACTGGATTTCCTTCACAGCTCTCACATCATTGGTTGGTTCATATGAATCAGTGACGTCAATCAAAGTAGTGCGATTTATTGAAATATTTTTTATTATTTTTTTCGCAAATTTTCAAGAAACTTTGCCATACAATTTAATGCTTTAATTTTTACCGCGCGCAAAAAAACCCTTTTTGTCATCCAATTTCCCGTAGGGCTGAAGTTCCTGATTATTTTGGTATATATTACTACTGCTAATATAGTAAATTTGTTTGCATCTTCTTTGTTTTAATTAAATTAAATTAAAATGACAGTGAATTTCGCATAAACTTAACGTAGTTATTTTTGTCATTTTTATTATTTTCTTAAATATCATAATTTCTATCATAATAAGTCCTTGTTCGTTTATAACTATAACTCAGAAAGGGGATGATCATCTCAAATCTGTCAATCAAAATAAATTTTAAGTTTGTTAAATATTTCTCGGAAACCCTTGAAGAAATGAATTGAACGTATTAAAAAAAGCTGTCACAATAGAGTTTTAGTTCCAGCACTTTTTTTTTTAAGAAAAAAAATATACATTTGTGTTCTTATAATTCGCACAAATATTTCAATTTTTGGTACCTTTTTTAACTGACACAAGGAAGTGAAACATCAAACTGGTATAGCTAAGATGAAAGCAGAATGAATATGCAATGGATGTGTAAAAAACCAATGTACTAACCCGTGACAGGTAAAGGTGGCTCTACACGCTGGCCAATCGTTCGCCAATAAGTTGGCAAATACATATTCGCAAACGTTTAGAGGGGGTATTTGTGGCCGGCAGAGCTGGCACACGTGCTGGCACATGCGTTGGCGCGCGATCCGTCTTTTGTCGGTTTTTCAACATTTATCAAAGGGCACTGGCTGAACGCTTGTTAATGCATCTACACGTTGCCCTAGCACGTACGTAATGAACGACTTGTCAACGTGTGGGCAATTTAGCGATTTCGTTGCCAATACGCGCGCCAGCGTACTGATCAACATTTTGGCCAGCGTGTAGAGCCACTTTAACGAACAGACTCATTAGCATATCACGCCTTAGTTTCGTAAATTTGTTCGCATCTCATATATCTATCTCACTCTGACGCTATCAACATCGTATTTGCTCTCGTTTCCGCAACATACGAACGAACACTATTGACTTAGGCTAACTACTCAGAACAGTGCCTTGATTGTGAACGCTATCTTCATCTGTATATATCGAGGCGGTACACTTAACTTCTGTACTATCTGTATCTTCCTCGGTATATTCTACTTACTTGCCATATCGACATCATATGATCGGAACGAACCAATGAATGATTGCAAAAATTAGTCCGCGTTCTTTATTTCATCAACATTTAAAATAGTTTTTATTTATATTTTAAATGGGCTTCTGTGATAGAAAGTGCCCACTTCAAAACGATTAAAAGTTTTAATAAATAATAAATAAAAAATTGCTGGGTGGAACAAAATTTTTGACACTTTTAATGCGTAGATAAATGTATCGAGGGGTTCTAGTCCTGTCGGTATAAACCAATATACTCACATCAAAACTTGATGGTGGGGGGTATCGGTAGTACATCTTTGTAGTCGATCGGGAGACTTTAATCTTCAACTATGACGTCATACTGAAGCTATGACATTTTAGAGCGTAGATATGTGTACCGTGACGTACGCTTCCCCTTGTTTCATATCAATGAAGTAAGTATTCATATAAACCCAAAACTTGAAGATGGGGGGTCGGTAGTGTATCTTCGTAATCGCTAGAGATCTTCAACTATACCGCCAAGGTGAAGGTATGGCGTCCTCACCTTCCCATTATAATCGAGGCCCTAAAGTTACTACAGTTCATAGCTATATGGTTGAAGGAGATAATAATTTTAAAAAAAATATTTATTTCTTATAAATGTTCGTGGCGTCCGTGGCGTTAAAACGTTTAACTCATGTACGAAAGGTTCCGGGTTCGATTCCCGCTGAAAAACAAAAACTAAATGTATTTTTTCTCATGCCTGGGTGTTCCGTGCTGTAATTCACAACAGTAATCTTTGGTTTCTGGCCTGTTTGTGGTGCTAAAAAATAAATAAAATATAAACAAAAAACAAATTTGAAACAAGTTAATTAAGTTTTCATTGTATTCACCATCAAATGAACACTATTAGCGTGATAAATAATTTTAAGGGTGTAGGGCTGGTGATAAAAGTGATTTGTAATGTAATGTACAATAATTCAAATAAATAAATAACTATAAAATATCATAAAAACGTATTACTTCTCTTTAAAAATATATAATGTTTGTGTTAATTTAGTATAAAATCTACGGGAAGAAATAAATTGCACAAAAATTTAAAAATAAATTAAAGAAAATCTTCCTTGCATAGTTTACATTAACTGTATTCTTTAAATAAAATGTACGTAAGTATATATGTACCGTATGTATTGTAGAAGTAGGTATATATGCATATTATGCATATATTTATACGTATATATATGCGTGTGTATTAATTAATTTTGTTTTTTTTTAATGTTATATTTTTTCCATTTTTAATTGTTTCTTTATTATTATTTTTTTTGCATTTTTGTGTCTATTTTATATTATTTTGTACACTTGCCAAACACAAGAGCCTGTTTTTTTTAGCACGTTCAACGTGAATAGTTAATTTATTTAATTACTTATGTATTGTTTACTAGTAAAAAATAAATAAATGTTTTACTTATTTATTGATTAATTTATATTTAATGGCGCTATGCAAATTCCACTACATTCATAGATGATTAAATTATTTTCAAATAATAATGTTAGGAGCACGCTTGGTACTGTGTAGATTGGAGGGGATAATTCATTCTTATTAACTCAAGACTGTTTTATATTCAAGATGCGTCAGCTTAATATTCCTTGACGGAAACCACACATATTTGGACAACGCTGACAAAACATTATGTTGGCAGGGTTGTCATAAAAACATAAACGCTTTCAATTTTATTTTCATCTGAATGTGTATAGTAGTGGCGAGATCATTTTCCGGAATAAAATCCTTGTTTTCCGTACAATTCGTCAGTTGACTGACAAAAAATATATTTGACTGGTCAGCATTTCGAGGAAGGTACTACCTTGAAACTGAAAATACTGCTTGTGTGAAGTAGCGCTATTACAAGGCTTGCGAGAATATAACACATAGATATATATATTTTATAAATACATTTACATTTAAAAAAAATTGTTGTTATTTTTTATTTAAAATAATATTCATAAATTCTTACGGATCACATACTTTAAACAAAATATTGTTTTATTTTTAAAATTCATATTCTTCTGTTAATGATCATATTTTCAACATCTTTTGTAAAGGTTGTCCGAGTATTTTGTTTAGTTTTGTCTGGTAGTTTATTGTTTACTTTCAGTCCCTGATTTATTTGTCTCGACTGTCCTTCTCTAGTTTTAGAAAGTTTTATATGATAATGTTCTGATGTTCTCTTACATCAGTGGCTAATTTATGAATACGTTTAAAGATTCCTGTTAAAAGAGTAGTTACATTTAATTGTTTAGTTTGTTCAAAGAGTTATTTAGTTGCCGTTAGATAAAGGAGATTATATGTATACTAACTTCAATATTTTATTTTGCTAACTTTGTAGTCTGTTTATGTCATATTAATTTCCTATTCCCCATGGTAGTTTCATTTAACATATTTGAGTTTTTACATAAGCTTCACACATTAGAATTCTTTCCCGTTTTTGGAACAAAATTTTTGATTAAAAAAAAGACTCGATAATGTCGCTACTTTGCTAATTAAATTTTTGATAAAAATTGTCAATGTCAATTGTCTGTCAAGTGTTAGTCCTAAGTATTTAACATGTTCAATTTCAGTGAGTCGTTCATCGTTTATGTAAGCATCTATTTTATGTCATTTTTTTAGATTCAAAAAGGAAGTTTTATTTTAAAACCTTTAAGTGTAAGTAAGTTTGTGTTCGTCCATTTAGTCAACATAGCAGGGGCGAATGCTCCTTATAATCGATTACATGCAGCTTACCATATTTTTTTGGCATCGTAAGTAATGTTTTATAATACTGTAGTATTATTAGGAAAAAACACATCACCAAAAAAATATATTACTTTTCTTGGGTAAGTAAATTTATATATTCCTTTATTCCATACAGCGACCAGTTGCGCCTCTATTGGCCAAAATTATCACTACTGGATTACACGAGATTACTCTGCTCACTTTAAAATCACTAATTCAAATACGTCTTTAACCTAAAAGTTTAGAATCTCGTTCGAAAAATTACACTTGCGATTACAGTAAAATCTTGCAGCTTTCATTAATGCAATTTAGTCTTTCAATACTTTTTCATAAGGGCTAGTATTCTTTGAAATACATCGATTTGACTTACGACAGTCTAAGGGAGGTGACAATATACGCACTTGTTATGTGTGAGAAAGAGATAACGAATATATTTCGTACGTCTTAACACGAAAGTTACAATAATAAGTAAGTAATTGACAGTAATTGATCATACTTATGTTTCGGTGGTTTGAAAGTAAATTTGCTTTAAAATTATTAATATATTGATATGTTAATCGAAACGAATTGATATTTTAATCCATAATAAAGTATAAATTCTTCAGTGGGTTTTAAAAAAACAAAGATTCGATAATTGTTTTTTTATTGTAATTCGTATTTGTGCATACGATGACAGTTGAATATTGTAGGTTATTCTTCAGTATCCATTTAAACTTTTAAAATTTAGTTAGAGTTATGATAAAAACGTTACTAGTGTATAGTGTTAAGAATAAATATATATGAATAATTATAACATGTATAACTTATGTCGTTTTGTGAATAATAATGTGATATAAAAATAGTTTTTTTTTAATCAAATGTTTGTGCTACATTAGAAAATATTTTTACTGAAACTATTAGCCGCTGGAGCCATTTGTTAGGAATTATTTATTAAATATAAAATAGACTTGTTTTTTATATGCCATACTACCGCTATGGACATTTTATCAGAATTTTTATAGCTTACCAATTTAAAAACTCACCGCTCGCCACTGCAACATAGTAAGGTCTTCGTTTATGTTATTGTTTGTTAATACGTCAGTTTGATTTTTATATAATAGTCCAATGTCATCGGCATACATTATATTTTTTCCTTCAAAATTGTACAGTGATAAGTCATTAATATATAAAATATATAATAGTGGACCCAAAATAGATCCTTGTGGTACTCCAAAATTCAGAGTTTGTATTTGACTTTTTTTTCATTTACATAGGTATATTGCTTCCGATTTACTAAGTATGATTTCAGTAGTATGTATGTATAAATGATTTACAATGGGCAAAGTCGTGGAGAAATAAGAATGCCTACGCTGACATATATTTTACGTCGTGGTCAGTATGTGAGCGTTCTTATCTGGCAATGACTTAACCATATTTAAAAATAGATCATAACTTATTCAACTTTTTTGAAAATAATGTAAGTTGTACATTGGCGGACTTATTGCCAAATGTCAATTTCTGCCAACCATCCAATAAAATTTAAAAAAATCGTTAACCGTGATTTTAATTGAAGTTAATTCTATAACTTTCATTGCTCCTTTCATTGTGAGTTTGGCAAATCGGCAGCCATAGTTTGATGGCATACGGCCAAATCTGGATTTGTGAATCGAACAAAATTTTGAGTGGTCAAAGATTGCCTCTGCTGGCAATATCGCTCTACAGCGGCATTGTCTGTTTTGACGGCTGAGCCTCCCGCCGATTTAGATTTATATTGCGTCGTTCAGCAAGAATATGTCTGATGAAGAGAGGGAACCCTAATTGATTTTCTGGTATGTGGAGGGACAGGCACCAGAAGCGTAAGACTGATCACTGTATCTTCATGTAACAGATGATGATCAAAATGCATTTGGTGTAGGTACTTAAGTAGTGCTCTATCCACCACCCGGTGCTGATAAGGGCATTATGATGATGATTATTATTAGGGTTCTTTTGGCATTTCGAAATTATTTTTCATTTTAACATAATAAATTTCAAATTAATGTAAAATACGTACGGGTCATTAATGGTCTTATTTAAACAATTATGATTTAATGCGAATTCGGGGATGCCTTCAAAATCTTCTGATTACGAATTTAATACAAATAGTTTTACTGATAAACGTATAAACATAATACGATTAAATAAACGGCTTAGTTAAAAAGTATTTTAATAAATTAAAAAACAAAAAAAAACACTAAACTTCCTCCTTTGCCTTGCTCATTTTTAACATTTTATTAAAAACACTTCAAATTAAAAACGCTTTAGGTATAGGCATACTTATTTTTGATAATATAAAACATTATTAATTGAGAAAAAACTATTGTAAATTTATTCAAGAATATAAACCTTTTCTTTTTAATGTTATTATTTTATTGGTAACTGTTTCTCTAAAAAAAATTTGTCATTATCTGCATAATTTATATTTTAATATTTACGTCTTATTATTTTTTTAGATTGTTATTATTTAATGTTTTATTATTTTTCTTTACTATTCATACTTTATTATTCTGGATTGTTATTCTGTTAAGTCACATGTCATTGTAATTTCATTTTATTATTTGTAATTATTATGGCTTAATACTAGCACAGCCTTAAAAGCCATAATCAGTTCATGAATTTGTAAATAAATGTAATTTGAAGTGAAAAAATAAATAAAATAAAATATTTGAAGCATAGGGGGGGTAAAGGGGTCGTAACTGGAAGCTCTATTGTCCTCAATTCTCCCTCAATCCCTATGAAAACTTTCTTTCAGCAAGGTAGTTTCAGACTGGAATACATTGCCAAGTCCATTGCGTTTCAGTCAACCAGTTCAAAAACCGTTTGGATGCTTTTTTGAAAGAAGAAGAACTTGAACAAAAAGCAGTACACGAGGTATAGGCGCATCAGCAAAGGCTGCCTGCCTATAACGAATAATAATAATAATAATAATTGTAGGAATTAATTTTCAATAAAAACTTAACGTACAACGTATAACATAAATTTATTGGTAGACGATTGACAAATTTGTGTTCTGTTTGAAAATATTCTTAATTCGATAAAAATAAATTTTAACATTATTCTTCATAACTACTGTTCTTAATTATTTCACTTCTTAAAACACGAAAACGCGTCATTATCATGTTATATGCAAACATACGAACTGTGTGAAAATATACAAATAAAATTGTATGGTTATGAATACATACAGTGGATACATTATGGAAGCCATCGCGTCGTCTTGACTTTGTTTGAAATAACATTAGACGTGTTGTCAGTAAATGAGACAATGAGCCGTAAGCGCTAATTATTTTACCACACGTTTCTCATTGCTTGCACTGATGACCGACAAAATATGCGTGCCAAATTAAAAGTTTCATTGTAATTGATACATAAAGGGTAACAGGGGAATAAAAAACATCCTGCTGATGCAAGAAAATATGAATGCAATACATATTTGGAGTTCAAGTACGCATACGTAATCGAGGATATATTTTTACAGACTTTCATACGTACATACATTACTTTTTATTTTATTTTTCAATGTTTATCAAGGATATCAACAGTAAAACAGAATAACAAATTACAACAGAGATATTATGACCTGTCATTGGCTGGTTTAAGTGGCCACTTTACACACTGTGTAACGTTCACTATTTTTTAAACCAGCCAATGACAGGTCATAAGCCCTGTAAATGCCTAGACTTCCATATTCCCTTATTTAAGGTATTCTCCATCTCTGTTGTAATTTGTTAATCTTAGTGACTCCCGAGGGGATGAAATCCAGTCTTTTGTCTACGAACATTTGGACAAACTCAAATATTGTAGTAAAAGAGAATATAAAATAGTATAATTGTGTACCAGATTTAAACTATGGGTTTTCCAAAGTCCAAATAATGATAAAATTGAGTTAGTACTATGGTGAAATCACATTTTTTGTCCTCTATTATATGGTGAACAGCATTAACTCCTAATATCGTTAATAGCGAAGACAATTTATTTATTATTAATATTTAAAGCCCCTCTACCTTTTATCAACTATTTCTCAAATAACAGAATATTTTCATAATTTAATCAGTGCATGTTTGTCATAATCAGTGCATGTGCTAATTAAAATGCATGTCGTGTTGGTTTTATATTTTTGTGCAACAACTATAATAAAGGTTTATAGTAGGTTTTGCATGTTGGTTTAATTGGTGTCCTGACGAAGACACGGATACGCCTTGAAACTGCTAGGCATAGAAAAGTCGGTAAGTGGTTTTATACAAAGATTTAATAATATTTAGTGTAATCTATTTATTATTTAATGTAACTTCACGGAAAGTAAAAAATGATTTTTAAAATGTGTATTTTTGCAATGTGTATCAATGTATGTATTTAAGAAAACAAATTTACTTTAAAGCCTTTCATTGAAAAACAAAATGCTTAAAGAATGGAAAATCAGTAATTGGTCATACCTGAAAAGTTGGATTTATGGAGATAATGTAGTTTATCTCTCGCATACAGATAAAGGAAAAATAATGAAAAAAAAATCAATAACAGATATCGACAAATATTCACAAATATATCGTTAACATAAAGAAGTATAGAATGAGTGGGTGTGTATACATGTAAGTATGAAGAAGTGAGGGTGAGTGACTGTTTGTATTTGAATAATATGTTAATATGTCCGAGGTTCAAACCCCGCACTACCACAACTGTTTTACATTTTCTAAAACGCTTTTACTACTAAAAAAATTACCCCAAAATTGAAGTATTTACCGTAGCGGGTTTTTAAAATTACAGGTTCAAAAAAAACCCATATTATACGTAATATAATGTATGTAACTATTAAAATATAAAACAGCGTTTTTATCTATAGGGAGTATCATACTAGTCAAATGTATCATTAGTCGTCATTAGTATCTAAGAGCTTTTTTTTAATTCTGGAAAATACCTTTTTACTCAAATATAATTTACATCATCTTTAAATTAAATTGTATCAATTAATATAAGGACGCATATGACTATGAGAATTTCCATTCCGTTAAATCTTGTTTGAACTTTTCTTCTGAAATTACATTTGAGAGATCTTGACAGTATGAAGCCCCACATTTTTCGTTGATAATACTAGATTTACCTCAAATTAATGTGATAATCCACACCAAATGCTGGAAGTTGTAGTAACATTAAGCGTAATCTGATTACTCGAAATTTCGTTAGCTACATAAATCATTACAAACGCAAGGAAAGTACGAAATATGACGAGCCTTTTCACTATTGCAGTGTTTTTCAACCTTTTTGAATACGCGACCTTTTTACTAGTAAAAAAACCGACAACCTTGGCGACCCAGATAAATTATTAATGATTTATCCTACTTGAATGACAGCAATTTTAACGACAATATATTCGTTTTTTTTATGGTAGCCATATTATTTTTAATCGAGAAATCAAGTTCAAGGTAAAAGCGGGCACAGCGGAGCGCTAGCAACAGAACTATAAGATGCTTACGGCATGTTCATTCGCAAAGGATCAATCAACTAATTCGTTTCGTAAATTCATTCGTATCGTACGAGAGGGAACGAGAGCGAAATATGGTTTATTGCATTAGAATAAGATGGACATATGATGAACGAACGAAGTAACGAAATGAAATTGTGACAGAATAAGACTGCTGGATACCGAGAAAAGAAGAATATCCAAAGCTTGCGAGAGAAATTATGAAATTATGAGGGCCATTTATCACATACTACCTTTGTGAACTAACGTTGTCTTCAATAGTGAACATAAAAACTAAAAAGAGAAATACATGACTTCATTTCGAAAATAATTTTATTATTTGCGTCTTAAAAACGGAACTACTATTAGACAAATTGTTTAAAAAAACAAATAGGCACAGCCTTCTCACGAATTATTGTTTTTAAATTTGGTCTTAAAATAGTTCAAAAATAATATTTGAATGTCCTTATAATAACGTAAATCTAATTATCATTAAACCATGTATTAATCATCAATATTTCTAAAATTATACGCACTTGAAACTTACATTTCATCACAACACTAATGTGGTAATAAAATTTTTACATTTTTACATTAGTGAAAGACCTAAAACCTTTGCTTTTTACTTTTGCCGTGCTTGTGGCCGTGACCACCCATGCAAGCAGCGCAATCACACATGACTATCGACGTGCTTAAAAACATGATAAGCATTTCAGCGACCACAATGAACCATAATGAACATGCTTAAATTATCGCGGTCATAAGTCAACGCGTGTGTAATCTCTAAGTCAACGCTCGTGTCGGTTTGTTTTTTCATCGGTAAATAATCGGCATTTATTATAAGAAAATAATACAATATATTTCATTGACAAAATAGTATGGAGTATCTTATACAAAAAAGGGAACATTAAATTACTTACAATTACTATGGCGACGCTTCTCTTGACATTTGGCTTGCCGACCGCCGGCCAAATGCAATATAAATTGTGAACAAACAAATAAAACTTTACAAAACTTAATTATTTTACTTCAGTTACAGTTTTGGAATATTTCCATATTTACACCTGTGAAATTCAAATATGTGATTGCGCAGCATGAATTTTGTGCCGCGAAACGTAAATATTTTGACATTTAATATTAGGCGTTGCCAAGCATCAGGTTAAAGTGTGACAATATTAAAATTATAATAATCCCGATCTCAAGGATGTTCCATTGTGATCGCGAATACGATAAACAACCACGGTGAGAAATTGTTATCACGGCGCTTATTAGTACGTCTATAATCATTTGTGAATGAGCTAAAGGCTTTGCGACCCCCGTGGGGTCGCGACCCACAGGTTAAAAAACACTGCACTCTGGTATCGTTTGCAGATACCGGGAACAAAATATATTCTAATATTCTCTTATCTGAAGGTAGTCTGCATTCCCCGTAGCTACGTGCGGACTAATTGATCGAACGGGCAAAGAATCCCACTTAAAATTCCGACTCGGTACCATTCCAAACTTTGTTATCAAATAAAGCGGATTGGCGATGGCGCGGAGGTGAAATCCTTCGGCTCCGAACGATATTACGCACAGCAATACTAAATATTTCGGCTGAATATTCGAGAGATTTTTATTCGATACAATATGCTACTAGTATTTTTATTTTTATAATCTATACTTTTTTTGGTAGCTTGTACGTTTGTGGATTTTAATTTATAAGTTAGATCATCATCGAGTTGAAAACACTCCTTGAAGGGTCTGTTTCAATTTCACAAATAGAACTCCATATTAAATTCTTACCCGCCAGGACACAGTCAGGAAGGGTGGATGGTATAAGGTTATAAATTAAAGTTACTAAAAATAAAATACAAGTTTAAAAATGTACCTACTATTTTTTTTACTAAATATATGTGTATCTATATTAAATATATGACATGTATTGTAAGTGAAAGAATATAATATGTATATATAAAAACAAAGACATCAATGCTCCTATCATTGTCTAAATGTTTTTGTAGTTATCATCAGAAAAAATGTTTCTGATTTTCATGAATTTTTTAGCTTTTACACGACGCTCTACAAAGAAGGCAGTCTCTTTCTTAAGCCTGTGTTCTTTATTTTATGATATATTAACGAAACTGGGGTAAAGTGGAAGCGATTTGGATTTTTAACCGATTCTTCAAGGAAACTGACCTCCGTCTCGTTGCTATTTTCATCTGTAATTTTGGCTGCATAGTAAATTATTTTCCCTTCAACCTCAAATGAACCTATATACCGTTCCCTCCTTTAGAGGTAGGAAGATATTGAGATATACCGTTAAAATTCCACCGCCTTATTCAAAAATTAGTTCTTGTTCTGAATAAAGATTACTCGAAAATTGAAAATTTTTTTTTAAATCTTTGTAGCCTTCTTTGTATGTTTGCGTTTCTTTTCTTGTGCCTTTTTTATATTTTGAGTTTATTTAGTTTATTATCAGTTGCAAAAATGGACTTCGCTTTCCGTCTTAAGCTCTCAGTCCCCTTTTCTTGAATCTGCTTTCTACGACCTACAACGTTTTATTGTATTAAAAAAACATCATGAGTTACAGTAGATCAGAATCCACTGTGACCCAAGACGAAATTTTTTACTGTAACCCAATAACAGTTTTCGTAAATATTTTTGTTGGTAATATAACAAGCTCTTATATCAATAAACAAAAATAGTGCACTTAAAGATTAAACATTGACCAATGAATGGAAAAATCAGACCTTTCAAATTATCAATCCGTATTTGTTCAAAACACTTTTTAAATATATATGTAAAAAAATTGTTTTGTAATAATGTGTTGACCGAAGAGGGTATGAGAAAGTGACAACCAAACTAAACAGCGTATGTGCGCGCGCAATGCACACAAAGCTATTGCAAACGATTCACTGTACCCCGTGATTCACTGTTACCCATGCTCCCCTAATGACATATTTATGGATTGATTTGTTGTTTATTTTGAAGAACTCTATATTTAAACTTATAATATAAGAAATAAAACACTGATTTGAGTCTATTGAACACTTTATTTTATTTTTACAAATATAAAAACAAACATTTCGTGAGAATTGTTTCGCCGTGTTAGGGCATTTTCATTGCATTCGTTTAAAAATGTCCTAACAAGGCGAAACAACTGTCACGAAATTTAGGTTTTTATATTTGTAAAAATAAAAAAAAGTGTTCAGTAGACTCAAATCAGTGAATGATTTTTTATATTGTAAGTTGACATATTTATGTATAAAATTTATATTTTTGTAACTGATTATACACCCACGACAATTGAATAATTTGCCCTGAAATATATACATTTGTGGTTTGTTAAAAGATAATGATTACCTACTTATGTATGTATAAGGCACCATTAAAATATGTTTACTATGAAAAAGCCTGATTGGTTTATAAAATAACTCATGTCTGTCGGCCTTCTTAAATTAATAACAATAAAAATAATATAAAATGTCATAAAATATTACACAATATTTTATATTATATTGTGTAACGTATGTAATATGTATAACGTAAGTAATAACATCTTAATTGAAGATTTTGTGTATGTGAGGAAAATCCCGGAGATGATAAAAAATTCGTATTCGTTACAAAAATAATTTATTCTGTAGGTCGTAAATCTCCGAAACGTTAAAACATGCAAACCAGACTCGGATGGGAGGAAATGAAATATTCTATAAATATCTTGCACGTGCTTCAAGATGCTACATATCCTGGATGCACTCTCCCTAAATATTAGTCACATCAGGACCCCCGACGGAATTACGAAAATGCATCAAATTAGCTTTTAACATACAATGAAATGCTTCGCGTTACTTAAATAATCTTCTGTTGCACGAACGAGGAAACAGTTATGATGAAGTCGGGTAGAATATAAAGATTTATTCGGATGATTTCATTGAACGACTGAAATACAACCGAGCAAACATGGACGAAAGATCCATAACATTAGCCAGCAAACATATTGAGGGAAATGTTATTTTTACCAGACACAAAACACGTTCAGTCTTACACAAACATATAGCTTAAATAATATGCATCACCATAAATTGAAAAGCGTACTTACAAGCTCAAAAAGTTTAGACAAAGAAATACCAACTCGCATACTAGGTATGTTTACAATAGCCGAGTATACAAATACAGCAATAAGGATAATATTGGTGAATTCCACAAAGGAGAATTTCATTTGACGCGGATACATTTTTTGCCACTGAATCCTTCATGACTAACGGCTTAACGATTTATTCATCTTTTGTTTTGTTTTTACAAATTTCGTACCTTCTGCGCGACACTTATAGGATACGAAACATGCTTTGCTTACTATACTACTGATACTAAAAACATATACATTTAAAGAAGATATTTTTTTTTTTGACGTTCAATATGGTTTATGGCAATTTTTACTTTGTTGATACATGATCTTATTATTTAAATTATATTTGAAATCAACACTGATGCTTAAAAAATATGTACATATGTTTTATTATAAAAACCGATTGAATATCTTAAATGACTATAATTGAGAAATGTAAATATGACGTTTTTGACATTCAGATTTTTTTGTTCGTTATATTCGAGTACTGGGAAAATAAGATTACTTGCAGTTCATTACCCACTTGAAATAATATTGTTTAACAATGTTTAATAATTGGGTGTTTCATTGGGTCGAATGAATCTCGAGGTCAGGTAAAAATATTACAAGATGTTTCGAAATTAAATTATCTACAATTCACTCGATGACATTATTTGTTTGGTATTATTTCGTCATTCATACGATAATCGACATACTATGCACCTTCTTAAAATCACTAATTCATTATAAAATTATTGGTAATATACATGTCTGTTAAATTAAATCTATTAAGGTCTTCACAGACACAGTGGACATTTGACGATCGTCAAGCTGCGACAAATGACGCGATACCTGCGTTCTATTTTCGACAACAATCAAATGTCTTCAATAAACAATATCGACCGAGAAATGTCACGAATTCATACCAGATATACTCGATTTTTGACGATCATCAAATGTCTAACATTTCTGACGGCTACGTTTCGGCGACAAATGACGATCGTCACGTGTCGGCGACAAATATCGAGTATGTAGACACTTCTAAACTTATCTAGTATAGAGCGGCTGGAAGTATCATCCATTACCATTCCCCTGGTTTTGTAGATTTTTCTTAAACATTACGTAGAAAACGGTCAGGAAAGTTCAATAACACTGAAAAGGAGGAGAGTTTGTTCAGTCGCGAACATTTGATTCTAATTTATCTTGGCTATTTATAGCATCCATCGTCGACCCTGAAAACAAATGCACTAAGCGGTATAACATACTTGTACCTAAGTCTTAGTTGGGAATTTCGTTTGGTTTAAACCCTTTGACATCTTAGGTATGTTCAAATGAAAACTAACTTGGCGTTTTTATCTATCCCATAATACTCGTCAATCAAATAATGGTGTCGGGTGACTCTCCTTAGAGCACCTGATTCCTTCCATTATTATATGCATTATTTTAGGTCAAATTCCAACTGGCCTGTGACCTGATTTGTTTGAATTTATATATATTATCATTATACGTATTATTTAATAAAATGGACTTTAGCATGTTTTTGCATCTGGTAATTATTTTCCATACAAATAAAAAACAACCTTTGAAACATATTCTATGTTCGAACTGACAGCAAACTATAAAGAAAAAAAAAGAAAACTTTCAAATAATTCTCTCGTATCAAATATTTTTTACAACTGCCTGATTTAACTCAGGTTTTAGAGAATTAAAAGAGGAACCATATGTATCGGGTGTTTTTTTTTAAACGTGATAAATTGAAGTAAAAAAAAAACAAATGTGTGTTGGATGAGTTTGTTTATACAGTATTCCTAGAATGAAAATACACTTTAATTTATTGTAAGTGATATCTGTCAAATGTCTTCTTGCCTAGCGATCGTGTAGCGCATTCTGCAGGTTCAACTTTAGGCCACTTTTTCCAACAAACCTGGCGTTATTTCCGAAATAATGCGAGTTATATTGGCTTTCAATATTTCAAGAGTAGTTGGGTTATTTCCATAAGACTTAACATAGCCGCGTAGGAAATAATCCAATGGCGTCAAATCGCAGAATCGTAGAGGCCAATTGACAGGACCATTTCCGGGAATAATGTTGTCGCCAACTTTTACATTTGACGGACTGAAAACTGCTTTGTAAAGTAAATTTCCACAAATCGCAAGCCTTGTTCGAGTGTATGACGTTCCATTATTAATTTGAGTATTGTTACAGAGCACGAACGTAAAAAAAATATAAACATTAGTTTGACATGACAGTACCTATACCTATTACCAATTGAAACTTCTTAGAAAACTCTTTACTAAAAAAACAGTTGAAATTACATAATATTTTTAATATTTGGTGGAACATGGGCCATTATTATTATATTATGATCTTCGTGCATTTTTTTAGGAATATAAAAGAATAATCGAATAAAGTATAAACCTGTTATTTAATTTCCTGGTATATTCATTTTCGCTATTAAAGGACGTAAATGAGTTAAAATAATTATAACTCGGCGTCAAAAAGATTACCTATAAGTATTTTTGCTTTTAGCAAAGGGGTGTTGTGGCGAACACCTTTGCCTCGTGCACGAGAATTTCGGTTCGATTACCGGTAAATTTACAATAATAAAATTTGATATTTCTCAAACTGGGTATTCTGTGGGTACTATTACAAATAATTAGGTCTAACATTACAAAAAATTACAAATTAAATATTAAATTACAGCGTCAGCATAGATTGTTTCATATTCCGATATACAGGACCAACCTGTCGATGGTTATGCCTGTTGGAAGGGCTGCTAAACAACATGCTGAACAACATCGTGCTATCTATGCTGAACAACATCGCTCTGGATGTTGATCTGTTCCATGTATCCGAAGGGGTTTTCCGGAACAGGATTCTCCGACTATTTTGACAAGAGTTTCTTTTTATATTTTTTTGTCTTTTTATAATATGTACGCATTTAACTTTAGTTTGTTATGTTTGTATTATTTAAAATAAATTAATTAAATTGAATTGAATTGAAAAAAATATATAGTTTCATGGTTTAATTCGGAGGACAAATAGTTTTCGAATATTTAATAACCAGTTACCGGGAATAATTTATTTTCTGAATGATCAATTATAATTGTAAAATCACGATTGAAACAACCGAAATAAAAAAAGGGGAAAAAGTCTGCCTCGACGTGTAATAGTCAGTGCTTTGGCCTACCATGCAAGTTCTCAGGTTTGATTCCCGACATGATTGGCAAAGAATGACTTAGAATGTTTCGCCGTCCCTGAACTGGCAGCTGAATCGTGAAACTGGTCATCTTACTTTCGTGTAGCAAAAAAATCAAAATACGCCGCTGTTGGTCTACCAACGAAGTGCCCTATGCACGTAAAATGAATGATGGTGGTGGAAAATGTAAGATGAGATGAGAGGGTAGACGAAAGAGTTAACGTTGAAATGTTACGTTTACTTGTTATGTTATATTGAGTGTTTTAGTTCATAAAATGACAATGTAACTTCGGCATACTTAATAAGTAAAAACGCTAGATTCTGTGTATCCCGATAATCGATGTATTCGCATCACTAGTTGGATGTCTGCAGCCATCCACGCCTTACCAAAATAGACTGTGTTTACACCATACGGTTTTCTATACATCCGTTGAAACGCCTGTTCAATATTTTTATACGTTTATCATGGAGATAGTATAAAGCAGCTAACGATTCTAAAGACAGTGAAGTAAGTGGATAAGCGATCTTTTATGATTTTAATTTTTAATGTTTTAGTTCCGTCAAATCAACGTTTATTTGATTTAAAACTGTTTTCGTCTTACGGTTCATTACCCATTTTTACAAAATTGTGAAATATAAATCAATTCAAATGCATATTCAAACAAAGGCAGAATCAGGAAGTTCAGTGGTTTTTTAATTGATTAATTTGTTAATAGACTATTAAACAAGGTCAAAAACAACTCTTTCAATATTTTCATATCGTATTATCAGCGCTATGATTTTTTAAAGTTTCGTATTTCTGAAATAACTCCGCGCGTGACGTCAGAGGTTCTCTTCGGGCTTATTCTCGATCAGTTCTGCCCATTGGTCCATTCACGACAAGCAAACCGGAAATCTTCCCTAACTCTCTTACCAATGATGTGAACATATGAACCAGTGACGTCGTTCAAAGTAGTCCGTTATTATTAATATGTTTTTTTTTCGTACATTTTCAGTAAACTTTGCCGTACAATTTAATGCTCCAATTTTTACCGCTTGCAAGAAGATATGTATTGAATGAAAAAAAAAAAAAAAAAAAATTAAATATTTGTCAGTCTAATAACTTCTGCCGTAGTTCCGCTAGGATATTTTTTGTAAAGATTTAATGTGACTAATTTGAGTATTTATTTAGTAATAGTCATAAAATAATTGGTAAAATATATAATGACTTTCAAAAAACAACGTCCTTTCAATTAAATTAGAATTTGAGTAATAAGAGGAAATATGTTTATCTTAACTGGCCCATTACTCACAATATTCATGTGTATACATACTGTGGGGAAAACATTGTATACACCAAAACAATGACAAACCATCACATGTAATAAATGTACGTGTATATGTATGTGTTCATACACACTTACACAAAGGCACAAAATTTTACATTTACGAAAAATGTTAGGGTGATTTGACACCCAGTCTGTTCCCGTTCCCAGTTCCCACACATTGTTATAATATTACATTATTGTGTTTGTGTGCGTACCCTATGTTGCGTGTCATAGCCACACAGACGCGACGCCAGTTGTGTAGAGTAGAGAAACCTAAAATTTACTACAAAGCAAAGGTAGGAAATAGGAAAATCCTACTTGTATAACAAAGAAAAAGGCTTCGTTCAACCAAATACCATTCGCAACCTTTGTATATGTTTTAAATAACTCATAGTTACTTCTAGTCAAACCTTTCAGGATCTTGTTTCCAGACTATTATATTGACATTCATTTTACTGCTGAAGCCAGAAACATCAACGTACCTCAATCTCACTCTGTGTTATACAATGGGTACCAAATGTTTAACGACATTTCACAATATTTAAAAAAGCTGTTGCTCCGTAACGAGGCACGCTGTACATTTTCATAAAACTCAGAAATCAGACACTTTTTAGTAGGTACTATTTTTACAATAAAATATTTTTTGCATTAGGTATGTAATGCAGGTATGATTACATTTTTAACACAACATATGGCTGAAATAAAAGTGTGTGTATACTCTGCAAAAATCTTATATTGCTCATTTGGTGCACACATTTTTGGCTACGTACGAGTACTTTAATTTTCAATGGACACAACTGGCGATCTAGCGATGAGTTTATACTATGCCTCGTAGGTTTAAGTAAAAACTTTAAAATTTAAAAAATGGCTCAAATTGAAACGTAGTGTTTTTACTGTTTGCATAATAAACTAAGCGGGAGGCATCGTATTGGTGTAGCAGGGCGCGTGAAGTCAAAACTAAATTAATTTAATAAAAAAAATTAGCATAAAGTAGACGTTCAAGTTTTTAGTTAGTATAAAAGTGATGTTAAATAAAACCCACAAGGCTTAAGATTCTTGCTGACAGTTTGTCAGCAGTTCACGTCTGACCTTACGCGGGACGATGCCCAGGAGTTGTAAACAGACAAAGATGAAATACCCTCAATTTGGACATCGAATGCCCAAATTAGGGGGCAAACATGGGATTTGTGAAACCCACAATCGTTTCGAATTATTCACAATCCTATTTTCTCCATTCTAAAATAATTGTATAACTGCATACTTATGTTCTTATTTATTTGTTCTTTTACAGTTTATGTTTTACTTTTTTTACATCAATGCTTATCTCTCACTGGGGTGCCCCGAGCCGACGGAGACATTTTATATAATTTTAAAAGATGCCTTATTAAACATAATTAAAGCATAATACCAAATACATATAAAACATAATTTAAACACATAAAACTCACAAATAAAATACTATAAATAAAAACAACTCATTACCTATTTGGCCTGATCCACTCATCAATCCGTACGCATTCCACCTCTATTATACATTTGTTAGTTTTTTTCTAATTCACTTTTATTCATTTAAAAATTTTATCGGTTTTATGTACATATTATGTAGGTTCAACATTTTAATTTTAAAACTTAGGTAAAAAATAAACCCCAATCAAACTGCGTTTAATTTTCATAAGTTAAAGGTCCCTTCACGGTCAATTCACCTGAGATATATTTTTCTTATAAAAACCACCGTGTCCATTTACGCCTTTGATAGCTGTTAATGTATGCTTTTGAAGTGACGATATTACGCTAAACTAAGGGGTGCTTACAGCTTACACAAGGGTTGGTTTCTAAAAGTACCACAGGGTAAGAGATCGCGTGACGACCTGCTATAGGCACACTCCGTGTCGTGATAGCATTTTGTCTTTCGATTCATAAAGGAAAATCAATAAATCTAGTTTCTGCTTTACAACGAAGGCTTTTTTGTGTAAGCGAGAATTACCTTTGATCAGATTTTTTTTATATTAAGGAACTGAAAATAATATTGTTACTTGATTTCGTATTGAAAAAACACAAACATTCATCTTTTCCCTCACAAAACTATTTTGTTTTATGTGTAGTCAATTTAATTTAACAAATATTAAAAAATGAATTTCAGTTAATTTAAAGTAAAATTCAAAAAAATATATTTAACTTGGTTAAGTAATAATAATTCGGTAACTTATATTGCTTGTTTTACATACAATATGCTTGATTTAATATTTATAAAAGAAAGTCTTTTCACGGTCGTTTGAAAGTCAAGAGCAAGAAAAATGTGTTTCAAATGAAAGACAAGTTTGTTCTTTAAAAGTTAGCAGTTCCGCGTTTGTGAAGTTTTTTAAAATGTCATGGACTTTTTCCGTTCGTTGTAAAAATATTAAATATCTACTTATATTGCTTTTTATGCAGCCGGGGAGCATTTATATTGAATTTCGTGGTCGTCGATTGATTTGTTGAGGTGTTTTCATTATTATTATGCTTAAATCGAAGAATTTTTAACATAACATACCTATTAATCGTACGAATATAAATAATAAAAACAATAGTTTTGGTTATTTTTTTTAATTATTCGGTGACCACCAGTTTCAAATACACATAATACGTATTTTTAGGCCCGTTTTTTTTAATGCGTTTCTTTTAATTATTGAAATCAAAGATGGATAGGAATTAAGGAAGACATATTATTTTCAAGAAAACAACATTTATAGTTACGTATATTTACTTAAAGATCTCCGGGAACGGGCGGTTAAAAAGTGCCTACAGCTCTGAATGTAAAATAAAACCAGAATTCTGGACGAGACTTTTTGACCCGATGGCTACTTTCGAGTAAAAATCTCGAAAAAGACATCGTGGAGAAGTAAACTTCGTAGTGTAATGGTCGGCGCTTTCGTCTACCACGCTTGAAGTCCCGGGTTTTAATTCATAGTAAGCCGTCCAGTGTCCACACAAATTTGAATCTCGAGACTCAGATGCTAAGTCTCGAAACTTCGAGATTTAGTTTACTTTTAATGAAACTTTTTATGGATATGAATACAAAACATATCAATCAACTAACAAGCATAGTCGCACAACAATAGCCTAACTAAAATAACGTAACAGAAAATCCTTAAATCAACAACTTACTAGTTTAGGATAAAGTCGGCTAGTCGGCCTGCATCCATCGTGCTTCAGACAGAGCTAAGAGAAAATTTATGCATCTTTAGTATACATGCGAGCAGTGCCGCACTGGTGCAGACTGTCTAGTAAAAAAGTGGCAGCTTTGACGTGGCGAGTGTGGTTTTTGCTATGGATTCTTAGTGTCGCCTGCGCTAGCACTGAGATTGTAAAATTCTACCTACATTCTTTTCATTGCCATATTATAAAATTTGAAATTGTCATCGTTATATTGTTTAATTAAAATGCAAATGACGTGCTAGCAACACGTTCACTACCCCCTAGAGAGCGCTCGGATACTAGCATCTCAAGAGTCCCGATATTGAAAATATCTCAAGTCTCGAATAAAAGCCCCGATTCCTGGTCATATAGACGTGAAATGTTCGATTTCAATTATGGTTTTGCACCATAATATTTCATTGTTCACTTTTTTGCACCACAACAGGCCAGGAGGCCCAATTACAGCTGTGAATCACGACACAACACCCAGGCTTGAGAAAAGTCACATTAATTTTTCCATGCGTGAGTCAAGTCTCTTAACCACTACACCACAGAGGCCGCCAATGAATGAATCACTGCACGCGGTGCCCCATGGAAAATCAGGTGGGAAATGACGAGTGCTGATGGTATACTTAATCATTTTAATTTTATTGACATTCTTATCACAAAATAATAATGTTTCTTTAAATATTTTTTATGTTATGTTTTCTACTCGTGTTTTCATTGATTAATTTTATTAATTGGATACGTAAAAACATAAACAAACGATAATACGGAGGGGTTATCTATTTTTTATGTATAATAAGTATAGGCTTGTTAAGCTTTAGTTTAAAACATTATAAACTATATCGGTGTCCCATTCATTTAAATGTAGGTACATAAGAAGAGCTAGTTATCGTGAAATTCAATTATAAGTTATTAAAGTAGATATGTGTAATTGATTGCGTGAATGCAATTTTGCGGTTGGTAAATCCCGTCTCCACGTTTGAAGTCAGTTTGGTTAAGGGGAGCGCTATAAGGAGCTCGCACACTACGCTCGTGGGAAGGCATGTATTATTGGGCACGCTGTATATGTATTCAACTTAAGCAGCACCCGATGACGTCATCGGACATTTTGTAAATAAAATACTTCCGGCGCCGCGCCGGGACAATGGGCAGTCCCATCAACGATTATTCTAAATAACACTCGGATCAAAAAGTTAGCCGAAATGAATTTTATTTTTAGACTTTACGAATTAGATATGAAGTGTATATATTTATAAATATTTATAAAACTGATTATCTTTAAATCAATATTTGAATGAATAACTCTGAACACATAATGTTAGCAAATAATGCATTTTAGATTCTTACTTGTTATTTTTTGTAAGTAAATTGATGTTGATTTTATTTTATGCCTTGTCAAAGGAACAATCATGTCTTGAAACTGGTCGGCAAGTCAAATATATTTAGTGATTTAAAAAAAAGTTAAAATTATAATCATATTTTTATGATTTCTGTCTATATAGCTACCGTCCGTCTTATGTAAGTAATTATTATCTTCATAAAATGTAGTTTTTTTTTTAACACATGGTAGAACAAATCAAAGAATTAAATTCATGAAATCAATTTAGTTACACTTTGAATGGGTGTTAGAAGTGGATAGTTATGGTTCTCAGTTATTTTCCAACAATTTTTTTACAAACCAATCCAATTAACGTTCATATGTTTTTTTTCCAAATTTCAATGGATGTTCTAACATAGGCAGAATGATGTGTGAATTTCTATAGTTATTAGAAAATAAAAATTATTTATTTTGAATAGATTCAACCCGCTTGGATGTTATTTATATCCATATAGAAAGGAATGTAAAATTCTGGGCAATTACATGGCTTATGACCTGTCGTTGGCTGGTTTAAGTGGCCACTTTCACTGTGTAACATTCACCATTCTGCTTATGTTTGAACTGAAGGAATATAGAGGTTTAAAGAACACGACCATACTTTCGTAAGAATGCACCTCTAAACGACAGTCTTAGTTTGTAACAAACGCAGTTTTTGTTTATAATAATTTAAGTGTTACAAAGGGTACGCCAATCTAATGAGGAAAGACAAAAAACTCCTAAAAAAACATTATTAATTAGTGTTTAATGAGCTACAAGTCTGGCAATCAATGTCTACAGTAATGAGATCAGCGTTATCAATATAAATATAATAAGATATTTAATTTCTCTATTTCCTATTGATATCAAATGACAATAAACTGAAGTAAGATGTAAAAATCATAAACTCACGTATTCTTTAAAAATGGTCAAGTCCAAAAATGAATTTTTTTTTTAAAAATATTTTTGTACATTAATTTTCGAAAATCGTTTTTACTTCAAATGTATCAAGAATACTCGTACTTCTATTTGCATAAAAATTTTATGTTTATAAATTGCCTCCCTCACTATCTGCTTCAATACAAAAAACTTCAGAAACTAAAAGTCACATTTACTCAATTTTAACAAAAGTACACATGACCATTATTTGAAGATTACCTTCTGAACTATGCTCGTAAACTAAGTCTTTTGAGATAGCCATGTACAAATAAAATACTCATACAACAGATAAATTATAATTTACAAGTCTTGTACTTTTGTATCTGACAACCTCATAAAAAATCAATAAGCAATTTGTCCACCGATTGTTTTAACTGAGTAAACATAATTATCTCTATGCGACTATTCTTATTCTTAATGGTGGGGGTCAGTGCTATGCAAGCTCCTGACGTCACTGCGACCTGTGAAGATCTATTGTGACGGGTCCCCGTAAATAGTTCTCGCCCTCCAAGCCCAGGTATTTAATGTGCCTGGCTACTGTGTGGAAGGCGAGAGTTCTCATTTTGCCAAACCTCCCCCTCCAAGCCCAGATCCGTAAAGTATCGGGCCATTAGGTATGGGGTGAGCTCTTTAACATCCTCAGTTTTAACCAGTGATCTTCATTCTTTTATGGTGAAAAGCATCACATTCACATACAATGTGTATATGTGTTTCCTCATCTGCACTGCAGAACCTACATCTAGAAGTTTGGGAAAGGTTTATTCTAGCAAGATATTTGTTTAATCTGCAGTGCCCTGTAAGGGCTTTAGTGATAACCCTCACTTGATTTTGGCTGAGCTTTATCAGGTCAAAAGCAAAACTTTGCGAGTACCATTTTATCAGTTCCTTCGCATGGTGTGGACCAGGTACTTTTTTCAAGAGCATTACACTCTGCTTCCTGGCCCATGACCTAAGCTTATAAGGAAGAGCACATTTAGGCGACAAACATACACTTATATTTTTGATTCAGTTCAAATCAAAATCGGGGCTTACTTTAATTGAGTAAAGCTTTATTCTAAAAAAGGAAAAACAAATAATAAGCCAAAAAAAGTACACAATACGAGACAAATTGTAAGAAAGGTTGCTTACTATCTTACTAGATATGACTTGTTCTGGGTACGTATTCTAAAGGGAAATTAAAATTTATCTTCAATTTTATCTACAAAGTAAAATTAAGTTTTCTATATGAAAAATATAATATGTTTACAATTTTTCTTTCTCAACATGTTCAATTACCGGTTACCAGTGACGTCGTTCAAAATAGTACGTTTGTATTTTTTTAAATATGTAATTTCTTTCGTACGTTTTCAAAAACTTTGATTGATTTAATGCTCTAATGTTTATCGCGCATTTTTTGTGTCCAATTTCCTGTAGAGCTGAAGTTCCTCATTTTTAGGATTAAGAAAGGGTTTCTGAGATGGTTTGGGCATCTAGAACGAATGGATGTCAAAAGAATGGTAAAACAGGTATATATGGCGAGAATGAATGGTAACGTGGGACGAAGAAGACCAAAGAACACTCTATTGTAGAATAGATTTTTTCCCAATCAAAAAAAGCTTTAACATAAATTTTTACGCACCTGTCTACCTAGAAAAGTCGATGTGCATCTGAACGGACTTTTTTAGTTGTTTTTTTAGCGCATTGAATTCGAAAAACGCGCAATTGCGGTAACAGGCCCAATGGCATGGAATGTTCAGATTGTTAAGCCACCGGAAGTGGGGAAACTGAAAGAGTGACGTAATGTTTTGTAATACCTGTTCTCTAAATAATTTTAATGAAACCCTAGCATTACCATAATTCGTTTTACTTACATTATCAGAAGAGTCAATATTCCAAAAAAAAAAAAAATCCCCTAATAAATAAATAAAAATAGTATTCATCTTTAATATATAATATAACGCAAATGTCGCTATTTAACTCATGTATAATAATTCATAATACTATTAAGTGTTTATTTACAGATACATGGCGATATTTAATTAGGTACTACCGTTAGGTAAATAAGATTAGTCCGACACTATAAGGTACATTGTTTTGCTGAAATTTCTCTTAGCACAGTATGCGTAGTCAATATAATTAATTCGTGAGACTTTGTATACCTGGAAATAAAAAGAAATTGTGAAGTTTTACAACCAGTTTAGAGAGATACACCTCTTACGACTGTAACGGTCATACGTTACTGGTAGATAAATGAGAAAAAGGAGCTTCAGAAACTAAGAGAAAATACAAATATTTATTATGGTTAGACATTTATTTTATACGAAAGCAAAGCGAAATATTAAACTCTAACAAACACAGCGTCAAGTCGAGAAAATACATTTTATCAGGTGGAATGTATTTTGTCCGTGTCCGGGCAGGTAAAGAATACAGTTCCGTTGCCTCGTACTTTAGTGGTTAGCGAGTTCGCCTACCATGCTTGAGATCTCAGGTTTAATTCCTGGCAAGTGGGATATGATAAAGATTATGTTTAATATACAAATACATAACATATGTATAAAATTTATATTTGAAGCACTAACTTTATGATTATTCACTATGATTCAAATAATAAAAAAACCAAGGTTCGAATCCCACTCTACCCCAACTTGATTCCCATTTTGTAATAGTGAGTTATTTACCAGTCGTTGAAAATGCCCCCAAAAATGTAAACATTTGGGTAAATCATAAGAACGGAAATATTTATTTTTATGTATTTTTTTTTAAAACACATTTTTTTATAAGCTTCCAAATCAAGGTATAACTTACAAATAAATATTATCCTAGTTTTTTTAAACGGTATCCACTAATCCGAAGCTTGTGTAGCTTCGAAACCGGTAGGTAGTTATTTTTTTTAAAAGCGGTTAAAAACAAAATAGTTTTATTTTAATTTTAACATAATATACGATTTATTGGTAATTTACTGTACGGTATTAAAATGAGCACAGACCGCGGAGCAACGGCTTGGAATGCTCGGATTAGGGGGAAAAAATATCAATTCGCAGAAGTCACTGAGTTCCAAGAGGGCATGTCAGAAGATAAAGTGTTGTTATTACTTCACTAAATATTGTACTAACTAATTATAGACCCGAAATTGAATGAACTCAATCGATTAGGCAGATACCACCACGGCATGCCGATACACGGACAGCCTTTGGATGTAAAATACACAATGACTATAATATAACTTATCGTACGACCAAAATAGATCCGTTTAAATTTAGATTTGATGGACATGTAGTCGACTGAAAAACTTTTATTGTAAATCTGCAACTTTAGATGGAAAACGTATGGATACAAGTTTATAACAAATTAAATAAAAATTCGAGGTGCCACGCTGAAGTGCATTCGCACCCGTTGAAGAGAATAGGTGTTATGCAGGCGTCATATAGACAGCAATTTAGTTTTCACTTAATAAATATTCGAACTACAGATCCAGACAGCCTTCATAATGTTGAATGGAGCGCATGCTATTCCTATGCGCACTTCCAGCTCTTTTTGAAAACTGTCTGCACCTACATATATTTTCTTACTAGATATTAGGATATAAGGTTTATGTTGTATGTAAAACGTTGTCTAGCAATAGGACTGTATATTTATTATAGAATACACCTCTATTTACTTGGGTAGCGACATAACTACTTCCCGTGGTGACGAATCACCACATTTCTACCCCTTTTTAAACAACAGGAATTAACATAGCGGAACATGGAAGGCTCGACTGCCTCAAGTTTTGAGTTGACCGCAAACTTTTATTTTCGATTCAATTTTCGTAATAACCGTCAAAAGATGGAATTTAAAAAGAAATAAATTTATTGTGAATAAATTCAAAGATAAATATGTATACTTCAAACAATATTCGACGTCAAACATGCGATTTTACGACGCAATAAAGTAGCATCCATCGGCTGCAATGGGCAGTTACCGAGTTGTGGTTACTGGTTACCAAAGCTATATATATTATTGAATACTTTACCTTCTTGGATACTCGCCTTCGCCAGCACACGAGAGGCCGATATCTGCTGTACGTTGGTTACACATAAATGAAACAGTCACTTTACATGACAAAATAGTAACAAACAATTCTATAACGACATAACTTGTGTTTTTCTTAATGAGTAAAATGTTAGCGCTAACGAGTGTACCGTCAAAACTGGATTCAATATAAATGGCATGAATTTTACTGTTTATTATTTACGATAACAGTGAAAATATGGAAATGCGAATCCGATAGAAACATTCACATCGATAAACCGCGGTTTGTTAAAACTTGCCGTGTTAAAACTTTGATCTGAAAATACTCGTGCGCTTTTATGTTACAATCTATAAATATGCTATTATATGAGTACTAAGTAATTAGGTAAATAGCTACAAGCATTATAATTCCTTGGATATCCACGATTATCTCCGTTAAGGCTAAAAACTAATTCAAATAATTTAAAAAAATGGACTTGAATGGGAAAAGGGAGTGGCAATCTGGCTCTCGATTCTGAATGTATGTACTTCTCAAGAAAACTTGTTGTTTGGATATGCTTTGCCAAGAACTAATCAATTTCATGATTCTAAACAAACCTTCGGCTTTTCTAGATGTCATTGATGCGATATTATTAATATTTTTTACTGAATGTCAGTTCATAATTATGTTTCAGCACTTATCACCACAATTGCGAACATTAGAAGTCTTAAGGATAAATTTTCACTATTAAATGTTATTATCTTTACCTTCCATAATTTTTAATTTAATTTAAGAATTCTAATATTATTATACTTTAATTCTATTTTTTTTTTTTTTTTACACGGGATTTAGGTGTTACATACCAAAGGGCATGCGTCTGTACACGTAGACAGATTTATCGATACTTGTCAAATTGGCGTGCTTATATGCTAGGCATACACCCAGAATCAACTAACTAGGCCAGCTTATGAAGAAACGTTAAAAAAATAATCGCTAAAGAACCAGAATTGTCATACCAATTGACAAAATTTCATAGAAATACTCAAACTTTCACGAGGAAAGTACTAATTGACTCTATTTGTCGGGGCCAGAAAAATCTCATTTTGGTCGACACACAACAGACTAATCGGAAAGTTCTTGAGAGGCAACAAAACTTTGCTTCGGGAGCTAGAGAAGTAAGAAGGATTCATTTAACAGGGGTTGGTGTTGATCACTCATGAGATAATAGGGAAGTAGAGAACAGCTAAAAAGTGAATATTTATTTTGACTGTTGTATTTTTACTACCCCTTTCTTTTTCAGATAACTTACTATAGCTGTCGATATTTATTCTACCACGATTTTTTATACATATTTTTCAAAAAACATATTTTAACCAATCGATAGGTTTATTCGATCAACTGCTATGGATTGGTATATGAGTATTCATTAATTAATGACATATACAAAATACGTCCAAAATATATTCGCATGTTTACACCACACATTATATTCGTTTCCAATCAGTATAACCAACTGACAGTAGATTATTTATTTTCAAAGCGTAAGACAGATCATCTTGCATTCACGGTATCATAATAAATTTACTGAATCAATAATACGTTTTAAGGAAGAGAGATCTGCAGAAAATACGCGGTTTTATTCTATAAAGCGGTCATCGTCTATTTATAAATCGTGTTAAAATGTTTACGTTGAAATTCAAAACATGTTTTATTTATTATTCGACAAGATCATTTGATATTTACACATTTGTTCCGATAAAAACGAATAAAAAAAGATCACTTGATTCCAACTTCCAACACATGTGCATTCTTGGGAAACGAAGTTTGGTTAATGAAATAATATATGTATGAACGTAATGTTTTAGTACAAATGATTCATAGAGGTATAAACAGAAAAACTATTTTTACTCCCTGTTTTTAAAAATAGCCAATACGTGCAGATTTTCATTTCTGCAAAATATTTTTTATTTTACACGATATTCAAGGCCGAAAATCCAACTAGGCCAAGAACTTTTTTTTAAATGGCGTAATTTTAATGCTAACTTATGCTGCGCTACGCTGCTGGTCTGAAGACCGGCTCTACTTTGACGTCAGTCAAATGTAACCGCATGTACTTCTAATAGCAACGCCTTATTCACCGTGAGGTTCAGAGAAGAAGTCCAGTCCAGAAGAGTACATAAGGAATGGTATGAAAATGTTTTTATTAACTGACAAATATTTATGTAAGTAATATACATTTGTGGGTGTATGTATAAATGTAAAGGTACCCAGGTATTCGAATATTGTCACTAAAAAATTCATTTGTCTACATTATGAAATGTGTTCATATCATATTTATGTACACGCGACCCGGGTTGTGGTTCCGTCGTAGTATCGTAAACTCGCGAACCAATGGTTCCAGGTTCAAATCCCCCTACCACAACTCGATTTCCATTTTCCAGCACAAGTTATTTACAACTTTTAGGAAATGGTCTGAAATTTTATATATTTGCGTAAACAATAAAAACTCGAGTATTTCTCTTTTTTTAAAAGAAATGACGGGTTATTATTTATCTTATCTATCTGATACACTTACCTGTAATCGATTTTCAATTAATTAAATAATTTTAGTAATTTGACTAGTACCAAGAATACATTGATAAGTACGGGTGTAGGTATTTAGTAGTGAGGAGATGCTAAGGAAGCCACAAACAGCTCCTGCAAACCTACGTATTTCAATTCACGAGAAGGAAACATTATTTGCGGTTAGTAAAGGCGTCTCTACACGATGGCCGAAGTTGGCCAGCACGCTGACGCGCGTATTGCCAATGAAATCGCTACACTGCCCACAGACTGGAGAGTCGTTCAGTATCTGTCAAAACTGTGCGGACGTCAAAAACTCACAAAAAAATCACCTGCGTCCTCTACGGTAGAGCGTAGCGTACTTTAAGCTGGGTCAACGTGTGGATGCGACGACCAGCGATCGGCCAGTGTCCTTTGATGTGTTCGAATAACCGATAACAGACAGACCGCGCGCCAGCGTATGTGATAGCGCAAGTGCCAGTTCTGCCAGCCGCAAATAGGCCCTCTACAAGATGGGGAATGCGTTTGTCAATACGTATTGGCCAGCGTGTAGAGGCGCTTTAACCCGTTTGCAATAAACACAATATCATAGGCATACTGATAAAACCCTCTAAATGACGAAATTTGAAAAAACATGTTTGAAACACAGTTATATGTCATTTTTTGAGCTTTATCGTCTGATAACATAAAATCCTCTTAATTGACCGAGGTTTAGTTTCAAAGTTAGCATCTATAAAAATCTGCAAACAGTTTTTTTATTATTTTTCAGTGTTTTCTGGTGAAAACCTGTTCCGTTTATCAGATATTTTTTTTCTAAATCTCATCCATCAAAATAATTTAAAGGAAATAAGATGGTTTCATGAGTATGGATCATGTCCAAAATATTTAAAAAAGTATTAATGACAAATAGATTTTTGTCAGAAAAGTCAAAAACGCATTTAGAGGGTTTTATCAGTATACATACGATGTGCAATATCCAAGTATATTTGTGTTGAAGAGCAACTGCTGAAGTTCTATATTTAGAAGAAAAAAAATACTTGTCGAATGAGGCAGAGCTAAATCCAAATTAATGCTAACAAGCGTAGGCAACGCTGCAACGAAGATTAAAATTATTGCCTAAGCCCCGCTTAGACCCAATTGTTGCGAAACGCCCGAGGACTCACCATCTTAAATGCTTTCGGTTTCGTAATAAGTTATAATTATAATAATTTCAATAAACAAAACATTGCGAGATTACACAGGTATGCAAACAATTGCTATGAATTGGTGTACCGCGTGTACTGTGAAGGTACTTGATAATAATAAAACAGTAGTTAAAGAAAACCTGTAAACATTTCTCACGTTGTCATTCTGTAACTAACAATTACACTTAAGTACACAAAATAAACTTGGCTGTACAAATTTGCGCCTCAAAGTATTTATTGAAATCCACTGAATGGCGAAAACTGCTTCCGTTTCAACGTCAGATAGTATAAATTCATGTTTCATCGTAATATTATTTTTGCTTAACGCGGAGTTTAATGATAGCGGTTATGCTTCTGTTTACTAATGTCTTCGTCAATATGAAGATCGCTTAATTAATTTCGGATACGGCCATCACGAAGAGTGACGTTACGCTTTAACTACCATTTACGCCTAAACAAGACGGGATATGGCTGCGATGGAATCCAGAACCAGAGACAGAATACGGAAGAAGGCGGCAAAATATAGACAGAGAGAGCAGCGCGAAAGAGAAGATCATAAATGAGATAGATAACAGAGAGAATGAGAGAGAAAGGAAGGGTATAGCGAAAGACTGGTTAAACAAGTTTACCCACGCTGTTGACGTGCCGATCCGGCGCGAAGCAGCTACAAGAGCGTCCCATGGAACTACATCTGATATCAGATAACGAATGAATTGCAGATGTACTGACTATTTAATTTGATCAATACAGATATGCGAGATTTTCTCAATTAGATGGCAGCGCGTAGTGAAACTGCGTCTTGTATAAAACCACGAGATTTGGAGACACCGTATACTCTTAACAGGGTCCTAAAGCTGCGCAGATATCACTAAACTGGTTTGTAAAGGAATCTCGGATGTATCACGCAACAAACAAGCTCTAGCTTCTGCAAACATACGGATGGAAGATTCTAGTCTGAGATGGCATCTAGTTTTTTTATGCACCCTTTTTAATCGAACGTTGCAACTACAGATATTTTATTATACGGTGCAGAAAAATGTCTAAGAAAATTCTGAGCCAAGGAGATTTTTATTCATATTTGAAATCAAGCGGCGCGTACGAATGTACTAACCATATGTTCATTTTTTTGCTGCATGAGTTGGTGTTGGTATTTGCGCATGTGGGTAACATTAAATGCTCAACTGCTTCCGTAAAGACGCTCATGGATCCGTAGATCCTGCTTGTGTACTTGGAAGTTTTAGTAATTAAATACCTACATAAAGACTGTCAAAACTGAATAAATATTGTTTTACATACTTAGAAATCGATTCAAAATTCTGGAATATTGAAATTAATCACCCAATATCAACATACTCAATTTATCAAAAAAAAGTCCCGATAAGCCACGTAGTTCTATTTAAAATGTATTAAACAATTTATAGATACATGTTGTTGATTGATTTGGTGTTTATTTTGTAGAACTCCATATTTAAACTTATAATATTAGAAATGAAACACTGATTTGTGTCTACTGAACACTTTATTTTATTTTTACAAATATAAAAACAAAAATTTCGTTACAACAACAAGGCGAAACAATTGTGACCAAATTTTTGTTAATATATTTTTTATATTTGTAAAAATAAAATAAAGTGTTCAGTAGACTCAAATCAGTGTTTGATTTCTAATATTATAATTTTATTAAATTTTGTTTTGAATGAAAAATTTTGTGATTGGATAAAATGTTTATAAATTGTAAATTAATAAACCCATTTGAGAAAACGTATGACTTACCTATTACATTATGGTAGTAATTAAACTTTGTAATACATGTAAAAAAATCACTTTATCAAAATGTGTGCTTTGGACGGCAAAAGTAAAGAGATTATGCCTTAATAGAAGTAAATCCTTATGGCTTATTAATGCATTTTACAAATGCAACGATATTTCAATTAATAATTAAAAAATAAATGTTTAAAGTTTAGCTAGAAGAAAATAATATTTTTATATATTCGTAACGTTAATCACTTAGTTATTACAGATAAGAAATTTTATTATTAGCTGTCACAATATCAACAGTGAAAATAAATTATATATGTTTATCAATAGAAGAACGCTAAGAATATATGCCGATGAAAATTTGACCAAAATAATAAATCAATTCAATCAATCCATGTTAAAAGGACACAAGTCACACTTTTGGTGATTTCGACATTTTTAAGTAAGATTATTTTTAAAATACATATCTTTTGGTCCTCATTCAATAAGTATCTAACGAAAAAGCTCTAATCTAACAAACAACTTGTAGAAAATTGTTACAGCGTTTTTAGTTCCATGTTAAAAGAAGACTAGATCATTGACAATTTCCCGTTTAACATGGAATTAAAATAAAACATTTAATTTAACTGCAATACTTTATGAGTGTCAGTTTAGTACTTTTACCTTAAAACTCTAAGGTGACACGCTACAGGATATTTAAGTCATTTCAACATGGGTAAAGAGGAGAATCCGACGAGAAAGCGGAAACAAAATTCTGCTAACCTAGACCATCGAATGAGATCACGATGTTGACGAGATGGTAGAAAATAAATGAGAACTATAAATCATTCTAACTTAAAGAAGCAGACTTAATATTGTAATACTTTTTTACTGAAAAAATAATAAAACATGATTTCAAAGTTTTTGTTTTATTAGAAAAATATTTAGATGCTGAAAGGGAATAACTCCGTGGATTAAAAAAAACTATAATAAAAAACTAACCAAAAAAAATAAAATATTTTTAATAAACTTGTATATCATACATTTATATTATTTGAAATATGATAAGTTCCTTAAAAAGTTTTTATCGATTTTTTCAAACTTTGAGTCCATGGACTTGCGCCCCTTTAACATGGATCGATTCAATTATTATAAATACTTTTTTACGATTTATAGTGGTAACATCAAAATATTGTATTAGTCATGTTTATAAACACTATACTGTGAAATAATATCTGTTTCGTTTAATACAAAAAAATAATCATTGAAGCCAATTTATTATTGAATTACGTATCTGATAAGATTAAACTTGAGTTTGAGTACATTTTTTACTCACCTTTACTTAGCTACATGCACTAAAGTGAGTAACAACTACTATGTTTGTATATGTTATATTTGCGTTTATTCGATCAAATAAAATAGATTATAATTTTACAGCTGGTAGAGAAATATTGTAAAACTATAAACTAAGCCAGTGACTGTATAAAGTGATTTTAAATCAAAGAAAATACTTTTCCGAGTGTTCTTTGGCTGTGATTGAAATATTTGTATTTCTTCTTAAATATTAGAGAGGTAGAAATGTAAAATACCCACCTATGTAATGTTTTTTTTTTTTTTTTAATTAAACATTTTCGATTTAATATAAAATCATTTCAAAGTGTTAGATTTAACTGTCCATGAAAATGCTCTGACTTATGTTCTTTTTTTTGGTATGGTTTTAATTTATATTATGCACTTTAGAACCCACCGCTTCAACAAATCAATACGTTTAATTATATTTCTACAAAAAAAAAGTTTTTATGACTCCTGGGAATTGTATGCATTGTAGGCTCTGTATAATACGATTTATAAACAACATTTTAAAATCTTAATGGGCTAAATCCAGTACTAATCTACAAAGATGATATTCTTAAAATATTGGTGATGAAACCTACCGGTCTAAGAGTTTACTAGTTAAATCTCATGCATAGCAATAAACCCTTACAGCTCGTTTACTGTACATAAATGAAAGAACAGAGGTAAGAATAAAAGAAAGATGGACATTCAAACATAAGCAGAGGTGTGAATGTTAGTGTGTAAAGTTATCACTTAAATCAGACAATGATGAATGTCAGCTGTGCAATGCCTAGACTTCCATATTCCATTCATAAAAAGTTTACCTTGTTAAAAGATCCGCATTTCAACGCGTAGTGTAGTGGTTAGCCCGATTAGCTACCGTGCACGAGGTTTCGACTTGAAATGTTTATTAAGAGCAAACGCGGTCTGTCTTTTCATTATACAAAAATATAATGAGCCGGGGAGATTTCATGCGAATATGTGTATATTTTCTTCCTTGGGAGATAACAATACGAATAGGTAGGTATTATGGATAAATATTTGAAGTTAGGGCAAAGTGCGGTACGGAGTGCGGCGGGGCGTTGAATCGTTTGCGTCCAGCGAAATGTATTTTTATATTTACTTCTGCGCTTGTTGATTCAGTTTTTGTTTTTTTTAAACGATTTAATTTATTTTTGTGAAACTGTTTTAAGTGCTTCGGAAGGGTAACTGTTTTAAAACAGCAGTTATATTTTTTTTACCACTCTAATACCAATACCGTTAGGGATGATTAGTTTAAAAGAAGGTCTAAACTATTAATAACACAAAGCTGCTTGGATACATTAATGTAATTATCTGAAAAGATAATCAGAAAATCAAAATTTTGTTTTTGAATCTAACAGAATTAATCTTTCAGGAGTAAATAATTAAAATTAGGTTATCTAATTCGGGGAACTCGAAGCGTATCGATGTGCCGGCAAATAAGTATTGCTGATTCTGATATATTGTCAGAAACACCAAAATACCGTCGACAAGTAGGTATTTTTTATACATACATACGTGTACGGATGCATACCTAGAAAAATCGTTTTCTTATTTATTTTACGAATTTAATACTCTTAATTTTTTTTGGAGAAAAAAAATATACGAATCAAATGTTATAAAAATTATTAAAAGTAAAATTTTTAACTATTTGGTATCCTCATTAATTTTATCATCATCAGATATTTATTTGTGAATCGATTAAGTCCATGGAAATTCTATTATTATTTATCAATTTTAAAGTATCAAAAAATATTGAATAATAATTCATTCGTAATTTAATAATACCCGCAAAGTGTTTAACATTAGAACAGCAGAATGAAGTAATTATTGACATGAACATAAATAACGCGAACAGAAAAAAACTTAATTTTTATTTGCCCTTAGGGCATAAATCAAATGAGCCTATGGGCCTCCTCTTACGGCCCCGCGTGTAGTTTTTATACTGTTTTTACCATATTAGTCGTTACATTTGCTACTTTGATAAACCGTTTACCAATTTTTAATGTATGTTTAAATGCAATGTATTTTTTATTTCGTGTTATCATTAATCCCGTTGTTCGGTTAGTCAAAATTATTATATTTTGAGAGCGCTGCGCTTAAACGATCGATGATTCCCGTATTGAAAATCGTGTTTCCATAAAAAATGTATTAATTGAACTAACTATATTTCGTTCCGCGGTAAGACATCTCCGACTCGTCAAGTTTTAGATGTTAAAAAAAAATTGTAATGAAAAATGGATTTCATTTCTTCATTTGTGGGAATATTTATTCGTATCCAATCAATAAGACACAAATTTATTTGAGTAAGATAGCAATTCTAAAGTTATCATATTATTATAATTGTAGATTACAGACATGCAATATTTAGGAATATGTGTAGTAATTAATAATTACGTACATATTTTTTATTTGATTTTATTAAGTCCCCATTTATTTTCAGATACATCAAAAAGAAACATCTTCGGAAACCGAAATTAACATAATTCTTTGCTCTAATAAGAAAACATCTGAGAATTTATGGAATAAAATATTTGCATCATATAAAGTAAAATATGTATATTCATTCAAAATGTAGGAAAATACTTTTTTTGAGCACAGATTTTTTTTTAAAATCCAAATAACGAACAGTTGAGTGCCATGAACAGCAACACATACAAATGACAATGTTACAACAGTAGTAAACCGAAAGCTATTAAAAAAAAAACGACGGTGGTTATTGTGGAAATGCAGTAGAATACCGGCATCAGAGGGTGCCTTTTGTATAAGTATATGCATGTACAAAAGTTATAAAAGATTTTTTCAAAATTACGTATTTATTACAGTAATTTACATTGTGTTATATATGATGAGCAGTAAAAAAATTGATACATATTTTTTGGTTTTTACTGGTGATACACATCTATACTGCTTAGCTATGGATATGTTTCCCGTTTTAAGACAATAAAAATATGTTTTTGAGAATACTTTTATTTTTATCATAAATATTACATACTTAATTTTTTTAAAACCTTTTCGTTGGTCTCCCCATTTTTATCATTAATATTCAAAAGCAAATGAAATTAATGTATAATGTAAAATAAATCATTAAAAAAAATAGATAAACCGAATAAATTTGTTTAAAATTTTATAGTAATAAATTAGGCAATGGTTCATTCATATCAAATAAAAATTCAGACACATGTGTTACTTACCATGCTGGTTTTATTATTTTTATTTTTTATTCACGCAGTAATCGAAGTTATACAATAAATGGCATAGTATAAGACGTGAAAACTAATTAAGTAATACATAAATGAAAGTGGCAAAAAACAGCAATAATATTGAGCTAGAAAAAAATACACAGTTTTGTAAACCTAGTTTCTGCAATTGTTCAATCAAATTCAGTGCATGAAAATCGTATTTTGTAGTATTTTTATCCCATATTATAATCGAAGACTAACATTATCCAATTAGAGAAATCAATGTCCGAGTTTACCAAGCATTCGGAAATGAAAAAAATGTTCCGTTTAGTTTAATAGCTTACCTAAACAAACAAAAACGGAAAACGAATATTTATAAATAATGAATTCTCAACACATTTTTACAAACAAGGTTTTGTTGACTTAAACATCGCTATAATTCATAATTGGAGAAATTTGAATTATGTTGATTGGCAGAAATTTCTATACCTATACAATAAACCAACGAAGTATTTTAAACAAACGTGCAAAATACAATTAACCACGTTCTAGAATGCCATAAAACACCTGAAAATGGAAATTTCATAAAACACCTGATTTGGCAAGTTGCTGCGCAATCAATTGACTCCAAGTCCGTGGCTTTTTACTTTAACAGTTTGATAAACATCATTAGCTGATAATGGAGATACGCACTGCCTTACTCCGATAACGCTTTCAATCGGAGGGGCATAATAACAAAACCGCTACAGCCGATAGAGCCTCCGATTGCCCGAAACATAAAGCCGAGAAGAATATTGATCTTTCGACAGATTCCAGTCTGAGCACGTTGGACTCTTATAAGAAAACCCACCTTCGGAGGAAAATGCAATAGCACATACACTGTACATGGTTTTAACATAAAACAAAACAAAAAAACAATTACACCGCTATTAATTATTAAAGAACAAAAACTTTGTTATTAGTGTAACACGGATAAACGTGACTCCAATAAAAAAGTTGTTTTATTTCATAATAATTCATCATGAAGTATTGGGAAGTGGATGCCGATTTAATCAATAGTATCACATCGCGATAGTTTATCATTATCATCATCATCACAACGCAAGTAAAATAATCGCGCAAAATATTTTTACCGCAAAGAAATAAAACAGCGAGCATACAATTTATACAAGTACTCAGTAATCGAACAAACAAAGTTTCCAAGTACGGAGATGTTCGTTGAGCTGGAACCTGGGGAAGTGAAGAGTTGAGAACGGAGATGAAGCACTTACCTGTTGCCAGTGGTCCTCGAGAGAAGTCTGCGAGGAGTAGTAGCCCGTGTCGTGCACGTCCTCCAGCTCTCGGAAGATGTTCCCGCACGGTAGGATATCCATGGCAGACACTGTCCAAGCGAGCACTAGTTCATCACACTACAGGTACGGCGATCACGTGAAGCGGTCGATTCACTGCGGCGCGCGGTGTGTAGCGACACTAGAGGAGCGGACGCTCGCGCGAGCACTGGCGTACTGACTACTGACGGGCCGCCGACTGGCAAACTGGCAAACTGGCACGGGCGTACGGGCGTGCGGGCGTACGGGCGCACGGCGCACGGGCGTACTGGTCGAGGCGGGGACAGAGCAGAATGAAGGCAGGGTGAGCCCGCAGCGTGCAGAACGCCGCGGACGTAACTCTCCAAGTCCCCTGGTAATGCGACTGACGGCGCGGCGCCACCCGCACCTCACTCCCCTTGCCTCTCGCAGCTCCCGCTATTTCTTCATTCCCCTCCATGCTACATTCTCTACTTTAATAGCGATGCGCATTACCGATTTATTTAACCGATTCATTAAAAATAACCGAATAATAAATAAGGTTTTAATCTTTTAAGATACTTATAGTCTATTCAAGTATTTAATATGCTTTGCTTATGTTAACAAAAACTTTTCATATAAATCATGTAAGTGTGCTTACACAAGCAAAAATTTACTTGGTTCGCTGACAGGCACTTACACATTAACAGAAGCTTATTAAACATCCGAACACTTCATCTTCTTCTTCTTATCAGCCCGTTCCTCTCCACTGCTGGATATACGCCTCTTGTTGTAGCAGATGCAGATGTTTTCCATGTTTTTCTGCCCTAGGCACTCTGTTCCCATTCACGTCCTAGAAGTTCGACGATTTCGTCAGTCCAACTTCTCTGTGGACCTTCTTTGTTTTTATTCTCATATTTTATTTTCAAATATTCGAATGCACTGTACCTTATTCATATTGAATATAATCTAAGCTTTTATTTACACAACTATTAATATTATCATTTAAAACGTGTACTCGATACGGGATATACCAATGAGGGCACACTTTTAAAATTGTTAAATATAACCACCAGATTCAATTAAATAAATAATAATAACTATGTGCCCACTGTTTTGTAACACCGTATATTTTTCCTTTCTTACATAGGCGATTAAATTTTTAGACTTGTTGTTTCTCTAGATTTTATTTTTAGTAGCACTTGAGGCGATTTTCACAAAAATCAATTTATAAAAAAACATCTAAATTAGTAATACTAATACTTAAAATGCTTATTCTTACCTACGAAATGTCTTACTAATATAATTACTTAGGTTACTAATGATACTAAAAATACCTATTTTGGGTCTTATGCCCAAATTAATGTAGGTAATAAAAATACCTATATTTTATTTCCTTTTTTGATCGATAAACATCCACGTGTTACGGTGCAGTGTAATCATTACTCATGCAAAAATGACATATTGGATAATTGCTTCAATCATTCATATTTGAAGACAAAAGCGATAATATTTTCAATCTTATTGCAAAAAATATGACACAAACATTGGCTGACGTTCGCAACACAAACAAAGAGACCGCTAATAAAGTCCCGAAAGCAACTGTAAAAAACTGACACATTGTGGCAGTGGTACAAGTTACTTTGCTGCTGGCCTACGTGGTGTGTGAATTTGTCTCCCTCGCTCGTGAATATACCCATAGCATCAATAATGAGGCGTAAAGAGTGTTTGAGACAACTGTGTATACAGTACTTTTAATAACGACATACGTCAGATTAGTAAATTGTTTATTTTATTAGCGATCCATCTCCGGGTTGTTATTAAGTGCTTTTTCTGAGCCAAATCATTATTATTATTTTTTTTTTTAATATTTCAATCGATAAGTGAATGTATAACAGAGGATTACCAAAAAAAACCATAACTCACTTTTTATTATATTCATGGAGATATTAAAATTATTATATGCTATGTGTACTAGATACACATCACCGGGAAGGGAGAGTCAATAATTCTCGGTTGTTTTTGCCAAAATAGATTTCGGAAAAGATCCTACAATGGAATCCATCCAGTCATTTACAAGGCTCATAATACGGTGAATATTATGTTAATTGGCTACTTAAAAATTACATTGGGTAACAATAATTGTATTTTATCTATCTCTATTAGATATTATCATTTAATTTTAAAAATAAAATTGGCATTGCTTGTTTTATTATTTTGAGTTGGAGCTTTATTTATTGTTTTGTAAAATCCTAAATTTTATTTTTAGGGTAATATTTGAATACTTTTTTTAAATAAATTAAATAAAAGCAGACTCAATTTTCATTTCTTCATAATTGATTACGTATGGAATCTGATATAAAGTTAAAAAATCATTAGATTTTGCCATTTTGAAAACCGTTTTTTCAAAATCTCCCGAATTCGAACCGTCTTCGTCAGCAATATGTAATTGATGAGGTGGCGCAGTTGATTTAAAGGCCAACTGAGAAACTGGAGTTGCGTGTAAAAATTCCCGCCAGTTGTAAAAAATAATCCAAAAAAGTTTTTTCTCATTGGCCGGGGTGCTGTGGTGTATTATTCATAATTTTCCTCTATTTCTTTTATTTCCTACCTGCTGGTAAGCTTTTAAAATAGAGGCTTAGCAGGGTATTCCTTAAAAATAAAGTAATACAATTTTACAAAATAAATTAAAACCTCGCTTTGTCTTAAAAATATCGCTTTGATAATGAGTTTTTTCCTGACGAAATAACTGATTGTCAAAATAACGGAATATCTTGGCTATCGAAATAACCGAACTATTTGGTTATTACATCACTACAATTCACTAACACTAGTATTGTCCAACAATACACCAATATTTTTCTTCTCACGAGCGCGCCCCCTTCCAAAATAGACGGATAAACATGATTTATCAATTTTTTGTTTATTTACATTTTTAAAAATATAATTTGAGCAGCTCTTTTTCGTGTCTTTGGCGAGATATAAAATATAATCTGATAAAAAACACAGGACACGCGTCTACCGGGTCAATTTACAAAACTAGCTATGAAGAACTATGGACCTCAGCCAGCCATACTCAACCTTTTTTTTCTTCGGGCCACATACATACTATGTTTGCTAAGTTAAGCGGGCCGATTATTTAAATTATTTAAAATTTATTTATTTTTGCACCACAACAGGCCAGGAGGCCCAATTACAGTGGTGAATTACATCACAGAACACCCAGGCTTGAGAAAAATCACTTTTTAAATTTTTCGTGTTCTCACCGGGAATCGAACCCGGAACCTTCCGTGTGTGAGTCAAGCGTCCTGACCACTACACCACGGAGGCCGCCTGACTGATTACACTGACATGACCAAAAAAATCTTATAGGGAAAAACAGTATTAGTTGAAACCTCTTTGAATTAAGATAAGGGCGCCGCCACTTCGTAAATCAACAAATATTTTAATAAACTGAAACAGAATTATAATAATACTAATCGTTTGTCAGCATACCAGCCAATACTAGCTTAAACATCAACAAAAGCGTATTTCCCGATTTTCATTTATTTCCGTCATTTCGGCGGGCGGTGATTATTCGCGCGTATTCATAACTAGAATGCAACATTTTTTTCAATCACCTTCCTGATAATAAATGTGTTTCGATCCGCGCATAAAAGCTCGGCGGGCATGTGCGGCTCGCTGGCCGCGGGTTGAGTATGCTTGCCCTAACCCATAAGGTCGATAAACCATATGGGACGGATACAGACAATAATGATAGGAACAAACAATACCTAAATATTTGTTTATTTTAAATATTCAAGTACAAAGAATACGTACCTTGGCGGACTTATTGCAGAAAGCAATATCTTTCAGCCAACCATAAAACTGACTGGCCAAAGTTTTTACCAAAAAAACAAAATACATGTCAACCGATACGTGCATGAAAAAACCTAATTAATTAAAAATAACAGCTGTCTTTTAATGTGGAGTTAATACATTATGTTATACATATTAAGGGATGAGGAACGTGGAATGAGGTAATGGATTTGGAAGGAGAAAGAAAGAAAAACCAAGGAAAGTAAAGGAATTAAAATATATACCTTTTATAAATAACTACTAAAAGGGAGGTCAGGGTCCTAAGGATATATGGTAATGTTTCAGGCATTTCTTGTAGCTAGAGAAGGTTCCAAAGTCTAGCACCTTGAATAGAAATGAAAAAGCTGAAAAATTATGTGCTATGTCGAGGAATGGATAGCGTTCTCTCCTAAGAAGGGCGAAGCGAAAAACCATGATCAGAATGGTAAATGAAATTCTCAGCAACGATATTTTGGAGCCCAGGGGTTGTGAAGAATATTATAAAGAAGCGAGATAGATTGAAAGTTTATGCGATAATAAAAACTAAGCCACATGAGTTGGTCATACTTTTTAAGATGAAAAATCAAGCGGAAGCTTTGATTCTGCAAGCGCTCCAGACGATCTATAAGTTTCGTATTGGCATCAAGATATAAAATACACGGTTTTTCAGGGACAGACCGCGAAACTTCAGAGGAACATTCCTCATGGTGAGCTTGAAAAAAAATCCTTGTATATATTTTTTTTTAAATAACCTTTTGGAATAAAATTATAAATATTTTTTTTAAAGCTTACCATGATGTTCCTGTGATGTTTCTCTGAAGTTTCGCGGTCTGGCCCTGAAAAACCGCGTATAAGCATAGCGTAGAGAAGACAATTTAATAGTTTGGGACTGATTTTATTTGGTAGTGGTTGGAAGAAAATTGAGAAGTCTTTTGAAGAATGGAGGGTGAGATAAAACATTCTAAATAAATGTTGTATAATGCATAGATTCCTAAATTGAATTAATATACATTGAAGTACCTACTTATTCAAACTGTTTTAAATAAAACAAATAAGTACGTATTAAATTACGTACGTAAATTATTTTAACTGTCATTATTATGACTATTTTTTTTATTATTATTTTTTGATATCAAATAATTTTATTGTATTTTATATACTTATATTTTGTACCTTTTAAAGAAAAATGTATACAAATTCGTTTCCTTTTAAATTTTTATCTGCACACATTGTTTATTTTTTTTTAAATATCTAAATATGTTCTTTATTCAAAACTGCTGTATTATTTATATAGTATTTATGTAAAATAATACTTTTATATTTAATTTTTAAGTTTTTCACATTATATTGAAATGTTTATATTATTTTTAATATGTATATTTTTAAGGTAAATGGCACTGCGTGCCTTGTTTATTAATAAATATTGATGATGTTTAAGTACCAAATTTTAACTAAAAAAAATATGCTTATTCATAAAACGATAAGTTTAATATTAACAAACTGTTTATATTATACACCGGTACCTCTGTAATCCGGCATATATCGGAACAGAGCACTGCCGGATACTAAAAACGCCGGATAACTGGAAACCACTAATAACGACGCTAAAAGCAATCACTTGTCTCCAACTCACGCTCGGAATTATAGCTCGCCATAGCAGAAGCCCTTCTAACAGGCATAACCATCGGCAGGTTAGTCCTGTATATCGGAATATGAAACAATCTATGCCGACGATGTCTTAGGGATATACAAAATACAAACCCACGCTCATCATAATCCCAAGATTATCGACAATACAACGTAAAAATCGATAAAAATGTATAGTCAAGTACACATTCCTTCTAGTTTCTAAAATGTTGTAGCCAAGCATACCCTGGAGAAACTCGGTCGGGTAGAGCCAAGGATAATACCCGCACTCTCTCATGAAGAGGTATCTCAGAAACTTCAGCTACTTCGCTACTATTAGGCATTAAGAAAAATTAATTGTATTTTCGAAAACAAAATGGATATTGTGGAGAAATGTTTTCATACATAACTTTAAAAAAGAAATTATAAAAAAATATCTCCCTAGAAAAACACGCCATCTTGACGATGTTCTTTAAAAAATTTAACGGTTACAAAGTTCAAAATTGACATGAATCATGACGTGTCAACACAATATAATGACTGTGTTCGCGGGAATATAAAATTATAAATTAAAAAATATTTTTATCCTACTAATACCATAGGCACTAAAAACAAAATATTTTCACTGCACCGTATTTCATAGACCCCTATTACTTTAAAATTGTAAAAAAAAGTAGTATTTACTTGTGTTTTAAATAATTTATACGTATATAATGAGCAATATTCTGAGTTTGTCCAAATTTTTGTAGACTTGAACTGGATTGAACCCCCTTGGGAGTTATTAATATTAATATATTATAACAGAAATGACGAGCATATTTTTAGAAGAGAATATAGAAGTCTATGCATTTGTGGGGCTCATAACCTGTCATTGACTGGTTTAAGTGGCCACTTTACACACTTTGTAAAATTTACCATTCTGCCTATGTTTGAACATCTATATACCATCAGTTCTTCAGTCTGTTGATATTTGTGAAGTCAAAGAGCTGAAACCTTTATTGATGCGGGTGAGACTCTGACTGAATCATTAAAATATTATTATTATTATTGAATAAATCAGCCGATCCAAGAAGTATAAAAAATGAAAGGTATTTTCAGGCGTTGCCTAGTATGAATGTGAAATAATTCGGTTAGAATCTCAACCGCACCAAAAGGTTTCAGCTCTTTTACTTCACTGATCATTTTTGTTTGTTTATGATCACAATAATGTGAAAGAGTGTGTATTGAAATATTTTTATGTAAGATACAATAGGTAAACATTACAGTACTGTCTGATACTAAAAAATCAATTTTATTTTTTCTAAAAGTGTGTGAAAAATATTGTATTAAACGTGCCTACTTTTTAAGAATAATTATTTTATATTAAATTGGTACCTACATGAATAAAAACTATAAACTGAATCATAATCAAATGTTTTTTTATGTCATTTTTAATCCATGTAAAACTACCTATTTGCGGATTAAAATAAACAAACATTCAAGCCATTTATTGCTCCGTAGGGATGATCAGAAAAATAAAACGTCACATTACTACATATTTACAAATTATACACCTCTCTTTCTCTACACTCATGCATCTTCTCAGGTACGCACGCCAATTATTCGAATTTTTGACATGTCCATCTTCAAGTTTTTGCACAATTTAGTCCAGCTATGCCTTTCTCAGTCCATAACAATAATTATTTTTATTTATATTATTATAGATAACTTACACAGCACCATTTTTGTAATATAATACATCGAGGGCGCACCCAAAGGGTGATTGTATGAAGTATAGGTAACCCTCCGACAACACGGTAGATAGGTTCCTATTTAATGCCGTGTTATTTAAAACCGTTTTACATGAGACACAGAAATGAGGGTTAGGTTCTGAAAAAAAACAAATCTTTTTTTTGTTAGTGAAATGTTTTGAAGTTATGACACTCGTTGACGCTAGATGTCGCTACTAGGCTAGCCATGTGACGTGGGAGTGTGCGGAGCCACTATAACGTAGCAATCGGCAGAAGATAAATTATTCGGGACTCAGATTCAGACCTTCCTAGATATAAGACGTATTCATTTTAATAAACTAGTATATGTACATTTTAAATCTTATTTATGTGTCGAACAGTAAAAAAATCATATTTACATCAGTTTAATCTTATTATTTATGTTTAAAGCATTAACTTTGTGGTCAAACATTTTAACTAGTGTTAGTGTATATTAGTATATAACCACTTACCGGCTTTTTTAGTCTACCGATTTCCAGACGTACCCATCTCTTCGTCAGGACACTCACTACACCAACATGCAAATACTAAAATACACCTCCACCTTTATCATCACCGCAGTATATATAAAGTGTTTCCAAAAATACATAAATCACTTGCAGATTTAAAGAGATGCGAACACCACTATGTCTAAACATGCACTAATCCTCATTAAAAAAAAAAAATGTTTGATCTCAAAAAAAATAAAATTACGGGAGTTGAGAGGAAGTAGGGGTAGAGGTGGGGTTACCCGATTGGTTAATTTTTAATTCGAAAAGAGGGCTGAACTGAAAAGTTATTTGATTATTTATCAAGGGAATATAATTTTTTAAGGCTTTTTTAATGTGAAAAATCTCAATATTATTTCATTTAAGTCCTTTCTTATTATTTGAATGTATTTTTTTTACTCCTTTACCCTTATCCAAATCGTGATATAAAGTTATAAGATGATTAGCATACTCTGAAAAATTATTATTATTTAACATCTCATATCTTCTTCAATGCGAATATTGAAGCTACGTGACATTCTCCCAATGTATCTCGATGGGCAAGAGCTGCACTGGAGTTGATAAACTCCGGAGTTGTCAAATATCTCACTTTTATCTTTACAGTTTATTAGTAATTTTCCAATATTATTTTTAGTGTAGAATGCAGGTTTTATATTTTTTGGCAAGAATTTTGTAATTTTAGTTTGGGTATTATTTACGTATAAAATTACCCTCCATTTACAAGTATTATATTTATCTTTATTAGCATTTATAGGAGGATATAAGAATATATTTATTGATTTTTGTTTTAGTTTTCTATTTAAAAGGGTATCATTTAATTTAACGGTATAACCGTTATTCAAATCTATTTGTTTAGTGGTATCAGGTTCAATTTTAAAATCATTTTTAGATAAATTGATACTAACCAATCGGTGTAACATGGAATGGAAGTCAGCGTGTTTGTGAGAAATTGGATGATTGGATGAATTATCAATGACAGTATCTGTGTACGTTGGTTTCCGGTATATGTTCAATTGTATTATATTATTTAAGATTATTAATGTTAAATCTAAAAAATAAAATTATTCTCTTTTTGAATTGAAGTGAATTTTATTTTTTCATTTTAAGAATTGATGAATTTTAGAAACAAACTTAGATTTGAAAATCTCGTTTTTAATTTTATCTAAAAATACGTCAGCCACCAAAGGACTTGTGGGTTGGCCCATGGCTAAACTAGAGGTTTGAGTGTAATACTTACGTCTATTTAAATCATGTGATATGTCTTCCGGTAAATCCGAAGAATTCAAAATACTATTTGTAATTGTTTTTAATTCATCTACATTGATATTTGTGAAAAAATTTACTTCAAATGATACTAATTTCGCATTTTTGGTAATTCCCAGAACATTAAAAGTGTCAATTAGTTCTTATGAATTTTTTATTGTGAATTTAGGCCGAAAAACCTTTAAATTGTTAACTGTATTTGTAATAAATGAAGCTAATTTAAACGATGGGGAGTTACACGAGACTACTGGTCTAATAAGATTATTATCCTTATGAATTTTAATAATTCTATACAATTTGGGAATTCGAGGATTTGTTTGAACTATTTGTGGTAATATTTTACTCTCTTGAAAAAATCTCTTTCGCATGATTTAATGTACGTATATTTACCATTTAGAAATTTGTTGGTAGGATTTTTTGGAAAGATTATAAAAGTTTCGTTGTATAAGAATTTTTTACTTTTAATATGTCGTCACTTTTATTCAAAATCACAATTAAATTTCCTTTATCGGCTTTAGTTAAAATGATATATTTTTCATTTAAGGTTTTTCGAATATTTAGAAAATGGGGAGAATAGTTTTCTTTGGAATTATTTTCTTTTGTGAAATCAATATCATTATTTAAAACTTCTGCGCACTTGTAGTGATGAGTTTTTTGTTATTTTTGTAGTGCCGTTTCGATATCCATGGCTAGATTTATAAAGCGTATAAAGCGGTTATATCATTGTAATTGAGATTAAATTTTAATCCTTTTGACAATAATTTAGTTTCTTCCGGTTTAAATGAATGAAAGATAGATTGACACCCCGGGTGTAAAAAGTATGATGTTTTATTGAATTTGGATTTTCAGTTTTGACAACATTTTTCTAAATTAATTCATTATTTTTTTTATCCAATTTGCATTTTTTTTGTAAGCTTCTATAGATGTAAAGTGTCTTACTTTTTTTCTACCCCCCCCCCCCCCCCCTCCGTCGTTTTTTATAAAGCTTAGTGCATGTTTAGACAAATGGTGGTGTTCGCATCTCCATAAATCTGCATGTGATTTGTGTATTTTTGTAAATACTATTTATAAACTACAGTGATGGTGAAGGTGGAGGTGTATTTTAGTATTTGCATGTTGGTATAATTGGTGTCCAGACGAAGAGACGGGTACGTCTTGAAACCGGTAGACTAAAAAAGTCGGTAAGTGGTTTCATACTCATATTTACTAACAGTAGTTAGTTTATCTCGATTTAATGATCGTCTTCCTCATCGCTGTTCGATATGTTTTTCCGGTTGAATGATATTATCATCTTCACCCTTTAACTTCTTTTTCAGTTCTTTTCATTTGCGCTCTCCGTCATCTTTAAAAAGTGTGAGAATTTGAGTCGCTTGCTGTTCCTAGATTTTTTACTAGGCTTAGGCGTAAATTATTTTATTTCACGATCTACATCGCTTCTCTTCTCCCGGAAATTAATTTGAACGTCTGAATTAATTTCCAAAAAAACAGTTTCGCCATTTTAATATTATATTAATTATTAATGATATTAATTAATTCAATATAAAGTACTTACTATAAAATAAATTTAGCATATCTCAACACTGGTTAAAAATAGAAAAGGTAGCCATAAATTTATTAGACTCAGTATTTTGTCGTACTACTCACATACATGGAGGTGTCGGTGTATATGTAAAAAATGATATCCACTTAGTTGAATTAGATTATATAAACGCATTAAGTATAGAGTATTCTTATTTAAATGCGTAAGTTTAGAAAATCGCAAATCAAATACTATCGTAATAGATATTTACTATAATAATACAAATATGTCAACTTTCAATGAACAACTAGAGACTTTGTTAAATAAAATAACAACATTTAAAAACAAAGAAGTCATTTTATGCGGAGACTTCAACATTGATACATATACACGGTTTTTCAAGGCCAGACCTCGAAACTTTTAAGGAACATCCCTCATGGTAAGCTTTAAAAAAAATGCCAATATTTTTTTTGCAAAAACTAACTTTTAAAGAAAATAAAACTACTTTTTGTTTTGTTGCAGAAAGGATGTTAGTACGAGAAATTAAATATTTACTCCATTTTGAGGTTATAAAAATAAAAATAAAAAAAAAAACCGCATCTTTTAAAAGTGTATTAAAATATTACGATATTCATCTTGCAATAAATAAACTAGAATAAAAAGCAATAAAATAGTATCATCATCATCATTCCCTTTCCGCACCTAATATTTCATGTCAACCAAGTCGGGAATCGAACCCGAGACCTCTCGCATGGTAGGCAAACGCGCTGTCCACTACACCACGAGGCCGATAAATATATAATATAGACAATATATTATTTATATTGCATACTAGGCACCAACATACAGCAGACATGTTATATTTATGATGGCATGTATCAGATCATATTATTTTATTAATTTACTTGAAAAATATTTTTTTTTTTAAATCACATCCCAAATCTACATACAAGCTTTAAATGAAAAAAAATGTTTTGATAAAGAAGAGTGATATCTCACAAATATCCTGGGATCAGCCAAATGTCCTTACAAATATAAAATAAAAACAAATGTATAGCTCTGATTATTTTATCAATGAAATTACTAATAGTGTAAATCCGTGCATTTCGTATAAATGATGTAAATATCCATGTAAACTTGAACTAAAATGATTAAAGCCTGAAATTAAGAAATTGATTGAAAACAAGCGCTTGAAACAAATAAAAAAAAAATACCGTTTATTTGTTTAAAAACATTATAATGAATATAAACGAATTCTAGCAAAAGTCGAACAATTGGCGAAAAGAAACTGAAATAGTCAGGCGATCAAAGATAATAAAAGTTAAATCAAAATATCTTGGGAAATAATTAAATATAATATAAGCACGAAGAAACATTTTAACTCTGAGATGACTTTTTCCATAAATGTAAATAATAAATTAATGTCAAATTTAACAACGTCTTTACGTCCCCCTTAAATAATTTAATCCAACATAATTTGGCTTATTCTAAACATTTTAATATTAATTCTACATTCAATTTATAATTTATGAAAGATGGTGGAGTTCTATAATTGAGAATATATGTAAAGAACGTTAGTTATGCTTACTTAAAAAATCTATGTATTTTATGTATTCTTGTTGAACTTCCAAATATTTTTTTTTTTTAAATAATTCATTGAGCCGGTCTCAAGATGAAATATACAAAACTATTTTAGACTTCAAAAACACAAAAGTGTCGGATTTGAAAAATATAGGTCAACATAATTAAACATAACTGTTCAGAGATACATGCTTCCCCAATATTTACTTTAATTATATTTTATCGTTTTCTACAGGTGTATTTCTAAGTTATCTCAAAAAACTTATTAGATTTCAAAAACATAAAAAAGGTCAAAATCGAATCATAATAATTATGGACCTATTTTGCTTCTTACAAAATAAAAAAAATATTTTGAAAATATTGTGTTTAAAAGAATTAAAAAATTTCTTGAGAATTTTGGTTTTATTTTCAGCAACAATTCAGAATAAAAAAAAAACGTTCAACCCGGATGTATATAATCTAAGGTACAACCACTACTGCCGTTTTATCTTTCACAAATGAAATATTAAACTCAATAAATGAAATTAGAAAAACAGTTGTAGTCTTTTTGGATTTTACAGCGGCTTTCGATAATGTTGACCACATACAACTATCGAACAAACTAGAATGTACAGGCATACGTGGTATTGTGTTACAATGTTTCGAATCGTATTTACAAAATACTGCCGTCATAAGTAAGAAGGACGCATCTAATATTTTTTTCAAAAATGAGCTAAATACATATTCGGAATCAGGAAAAAAATACGCATCTACCAAAAATATATCTATCTTCCTAAACTAACTACAACCCTATTATTTTCACTAATAAATGATACTAAACCCCAAAAAGTCTCGAAGATTAACAAATGTAAAAAGCTGTTTTGACTTATATAATTATTATAGACTGATTAAAATATTTATTTTTTCTTCTTTTCCTTTTTAAAAAACATCTGAAATAATTGTACCTACTCGTTTTCAATTAAATTTAAGATCTGCTGGTAATTTAGAAGTTACTTGATTATTAGGTCAGCGTTACTAGTTTGAAAAACAGTAAATGGCCAGTAACGTCTATTTTATTTATTTGAGTATAATCAATTGGCATACTAACACTAAAAAAGAAAGATGTTTACTCAATTACTAAATAAAAAGGGCGTTTCTAGCTAGAAACGTCTTTTCATTGAAGTATAACATATTTTCTTGTATTTTCTTGTAGAGCACAAAAAGTTGTTATTCAAAAAAATAAATTAAATATCTCGTATTCGAGAAACATTTTTATCAAATTGAAAAATTGTGGAAAGGGATACCACAAGGTAGTATTTTAGGATCTCTACTATTTATAATTTACATAAATAAACTACCCAAAATTGTTAAAATACACTGTTTATTTTTTGCGTATGATACAGCATTATTTTTTTACTGCACAGGTGATTCAAATAATATTTCTATATTTTCGGTATGAAATCTTTTAGGTATTTTAATTTTATTTTATTTATATAATCTTTTTGGTATTAAATCAGATAACCACTTAAACTGGAAAGCACACGTGAATACTGTTGTCGCTAAAATAAAGAGGTTATGTATTTGTATTAGGTAAACTGAATAAAATATCAAACAATGGATGCGTTATGTCCACTTATTATTATTCAATTTTGAAATATGGTATTATTTTCTGGGGTAACTCTACTAATGTACAGGATGTTTTAAAATTCAGAAAATACGTGATGGGAAAATGGTGAATGCCGATTACCTGGCAACATGTTTACCAATTTTTATTAGATTAAATTTATACTAACAGTGACGGGCATTTATATAATAGAACTTAATAATCAAGACCTGAATATTTAAGTACCTAAAAAAAGCCACTTTCATAACACCAGGAATAAAATAAAATTTAAAATTTCATTGATGAAACAATCATTTATACAAATATTGAAATGGTAGTCAAAATTTATATGCTACCCAAAAAAATTCAAGAAATAAATTGAATGAAAAATTTTTCAAGAATGTTAAAAGTGTTTCGAATAAATAAAATTTTAATTCTACAGTGTAAATGAATATTTGTAAGATGCGATTAAATGAACTAAAACGTATCAAATTTAAAAAACGTATTTTTATTAAACATTTCTGTATTTTTTTTATTTGAATTTCTTCAGATTGTAAAAAATTGCTTGTGGCAACAAGTCCGCAATTTAACCGTGTATACCTTTGTTTTATTTAAGAATTTTTTATTTTATTTTTGTATTTATCACATTGTATATATTATGGTTAATAAAGATTTTTTATTATTATTAATAGATCTGGAACTTCCTGAATACTCATATCGCCAAAACCTTCATCTCCTTTCGATTTCTCGAATTGTTTTTAAGTGTCGAAACGTGGACACTCACCCAAAACATTTCAAAAGATATCGAAGCCTTTGAAATGTGGTGCTACAGGAGGATATTAATTATCTCCTGGGTGGATAGAGTCCGAAACGATGATGTTATCCGACGAATGGAAAAAATAAAGAGGTACTGAAGATCATAAAGAAAAGAAAACTTGAGTACTTTGGGCATGTGATGAGACGCGAAAAATATAAAATTTTACAAGTCATTCTACAGGGAAGGATTGAAGGAAGACGCAGTGCAGGTAGAAGGCGCATCTCTTGGCTCAAGGACTTGCGCGATTGGTTCCATTGCAGCACTCAGTCTTTGTTCAGGGCAGCTGCCAATAAAGTAAGAATCGCAACGATGATTTCCAACCTCCATCGGGTAGAGGAACCATAAGAAGAAGAAGAAGTAAGATGCTAACAATTTCATTTTCTGATGATGTACACACATCATATAATACAGAACCGTTTTGTGAGAAGCCGTGTTGTAAAAGGGTTTTCGAGAAATTTTAATTTTTTTGGGTCCGTTGTTATAGGAGGGTTACCTGTATTGAATTTAATTCCAATGTTTAAGTAAAACAATTGAATACCGTTAAGAAGAGGGGGCAAAGTTTCAAAAATTAAAAGTTTGGGAAATTAATAAAATCTTAATATTTCTTTAAAAACGGAATTAATTTTTACTCATAAAATTACAATGTATCGCCAGTATGACTCCTCTTAATTATATAACTTCACTTCAAACATCAAAATCATAACAATATAGGCATGGAAAATGGGATATTATTGAATAATAAATACTGCTATCGTTAAGTTAGAATACTGCCACACTTACCGTTACAAAAATTTGGTTTTATACACAAATTTCAGTAGAATTATTTATGATAAGCATCAGGTGAAAAGTTATCAAATCAATTTTTCTCTCTTCTTCTCATTAGTTATCTCAATGACCTTACTTGTTCATAGAATATCTATATGTCGTCACTCCACAGAGCCAATCATTTTTTTCCAAGACTTCTACCGTGTTCATCTGAATAAAATCTAATAAGTCTCTTCTTTGCGAATCAGAACCTCGAGCCTCTTTTTACAAATATAAAATAAATCCATCAAGGTTTTTTGCACACCTCTACATACATCACCTTTACCATCCGGTACCGAATACCATGCAAATGTCTGTCATCGGCTAGTTTGACGGTCTGTGTATTAATGAACATCAGTGATATTTATTATATATACTCATAATGTACGAACCCGAGTCGATGAAGATTGATCGTCAAAATCTACAAACAATTTCATTTTTATATTTATATATATAAATATATATTTGTGTATACTTTTTGCAGGGAACCGACATTTAATAATACGTAGTCTCAAAAAAGTAAAATTAAATTAAATAACATCCCAATGCACTGTAATGTATTAAATGTAGGTACTTGAAACAGCATTTTATAATACTATTAGTATACAATACACCGATAGGGAAATATCACGTACTACGAAAACCGATAAAAATATATTAAATGAATTAAGAATAACTAATAGTATTTTCAAAATCAATATGGATATTGTCGAGAAATGTTTTCCTGTATAAATTTAAAAAAGAAAATATTTTTTTAAAAATTCATTAGAAAAACGCGGCATGTTTGGCATTTATAGTTGTGACGTCAAGATTCGTGACGATGTTCAACAATTTTTTTAATGGTTTGGAACAAAGTTGATAATGAACATGAATCGTGACGTTTTGAGGGCTGTGAAGTTGACGAAGTTTGGTACCAAATCCTTGCAACACGTAGCTTTAAAACAGTAAAGCAATTGCCACGATTTCGAGTACCAATTTCGACATGTGAGAAAAGGACATTATGGAGAATTATATTTTTTCCAGAAGTAGGTATCAACTACGATTTAACAATATTGCTTCAGTTGATCCAAATAATGAAATATTATGTAGGTACATTTATGTAATTTTTAATAATATTTCACATTTTTTAGCTTAGAACACAAAAAATAAGTTTGTAATATTTTTTTGATAAAGTTGTTAATTTATAATACCTACATATTACTTTTTATTCTGCTTTTGTGAATAATACGAGTATAATCATTTAAAGTGTTAATATTGTTATATGCGTGTCCTTTCATGAGTTTTTCCGAAAAACTCCTTTGGAATATTATTTGAAACATTAAGTATAAAATGTTTTCTAAATAAATAAATAAAAGTACCTTTTTTTGCATCGATAAAGGTATATGTATACATCAGACGCGGTACTGAGCACCCGTCTCGTGTTCCATTCAACTGAGGTTTCGGAACTTAACTTGATGGGAAATAAAGTTTTACGAGCAGCGGTCAGTAAATGTGAAGCAGCGTAAAATAGTCTCAGAAATCTCGCATAGAGTTAGTCTTTTTTACTCAACTGCTCGGTTTAGACAGCAATGGTGATCATTTTTAGGACAGAATTTGAACCAATCGTTCTATGAAGCATCATCTCTATTTAATAATACCTCTGTAACTTTTCTTATTGTTTTGACGCCAGCATGATTTTTTTTAGATTTAGATTTAAAAAATCCCAGCTTGAATGTATAACTGTGGCGTCGCTGTTTTCCCTACAGTTTTTTAAATAGGCGTTTATGATTGATGAACTAATTTATTTATAAATTATGACGACATACGTAATCTACGTATATGTACTCGTACTTGCAGGTATGAGTAAAGACGAAAGGATTTACAGTACAATTAAACGTTCGTATTGTTTACAAGAAAACGTTTTTAAAATACAGTTTTGAGAAGCATTAAACTTTCTCATTTTTAATGTGTGGCGCCATATCAATAATTCCATATAAATATTGAATATAGCTTATAACCGGTGTTCCACGAGCTCGTTGCAACCACTTCGCAAAATGTTGAAAACCAAGTTTCAATGGGGACTCGTGGTCTTATGTTGGTTTAAATTAATTTCTGGCTCGTGGTTTAATGCTGGTTTAAATTTAATGCCGGATAATTCATACCTTACGTGTGCAAGTATGTGATTAGGTTGCACAAACAGTGGCTAGATTGACTTAGGCTGTAGCGCTGCCTCACTTGCGCTTGCGAGCAGTGATACTATGAAAATCAAAGCACTGAAAGTTATGTTACAGTTTACAGCTTTTTATTTGTGTAAGTTCAATTTATTAATTTATTTATATTTACGCCCAGTGGGCATTTTTAAGGACATATTCACACATAGAAATTTTTTATAAAAAAATTAGAAAGACTCAATGGTATATAGTAGACTTTGTAGGAGTGGAAGCGGAAGGGAGGTGTTTGTAATTGAATTTAATTCAGTGATCGTTTGAAAGAAGACAACTTGTTATCAAAGAAATCAAGACTGGTATGTTTGTTGGTAGACCTAAGAATTCTGGACATAAGGAAATGAAAACCATAGTTATTTCTATGGTTATCGGTATGAAAGAGTAAGCTCAGTAGTTCAGGCGCATTAAAGAGTGAGTTGAGAATTTTAAATAGGACCAGAAGGTCGGTTTTATTTCGACGGTATTGAAGAGAAGATATATTTAAGGTCTTACTCATTATCCGTATATTGGTCTCGGGATAAGCCAAACCTCCAGCCTATCTTTCTCAAAAATCGATGTTGAATTGATTCAATATTCTTGATGTAAACATCATAATATGGAGACCCGATAACAGAGGAATACTTTAGGTGCGGGCGAACTAGGGAACAGAAGAGAGTTTTAAGGGAATTGATATTTTTGAAGTCAGCTGTGCTTCTGTTAATAAATCCAAGGAGTTTTAAGGATTTATTGATAACATGTTGAAAAATAATTGTAAAAGAAAGTTTCGTGTCAAGTATAATACCTAAATCTCGTATACTAGACACAGATGATAATATTTATAGATAATAATCAATCTTCAAAAATTAATAATAAGGAATTTGTACGATTTTATCATTTTATAAAGCTGTTTTTTCAAAATCGCACAATTCAAAATACTAAAGAAACATGCATTATATTTTTTTATATGTAGGTACTTGAAGGCTTCGTGTAACTAGCATATAATTATTTTTAACCGGCAAATAATCCAACTAAAAATTTAGACCAGACATTTCTTTTTTTATATTCTTATTTAATATTATATTTTAAAGACAATAAGTAATCCCCTTTACACGCATATATTTCAATTTAACGACCCTTTTCTTTTAATTATAAATAACTGTGTTAGAAAATAGGAAACAAGTTGTGGTAGAGTGAGATTCGAACCTCGGGCCTCCTGAATTGGAGTCCGCGACAACATGAATGGCGATTGCCAAATGTTTGTAGTAAATAATTAAAGTGCGAAATATTACCAGATTGATTTCAAAACATGTTATAAACAAACTGAAAACAGGATATAAAATTTTAATCAACCAACATATTTTAATTTTAAGAAACATCTTTTATTTTTTAATAAAAAAATATTTGTTTTTTAATTTAAAAAATAATTGTTTTTTAATTTAAAAATTTTTTTTTTGTGGATTCTAGACAGTTAGCTTTTTAAACTAAATAGTAATGCATTTAATTGAGATAAATTAATATTTAGATCTCTCTGAATACCTAGGCATTTTCATAGGCCGACTGAGAGAGACAGCAGAAAAAGGAACTCCGTTCCGTACGCACTTTTCCCCGCGGTGGCCGCGATCGATTGCCACGAACTAGACGCGGCCGTTACCAGAGCAATATAGCACATTATGGCCTAGTGTAGTAATTATGTTGTTTTAAAATAGCGATTAACGAAACAAACATAACAATCTATACTAGAATTACTACGAAGTATAGCCGTACAATGAAATAGTCCGTTGATGATTAATAAATAATTATGGTTTCACTCTCCTTCCGAACTCATTACCTGAAATTACTAGGTCTTGGTAAGAACTTCATGCACTTGCAATGAGGAATTCCAGCCCAACCCGGAATTGAATTTTAAAAATATTTTCGTGTACACGTGAATATTTAAAAATTTTGGAGTAGTATGAAATATCTCAAAAACGCACGCAAATAGAAAAAAAAAATGTTAAAAATGGTATTCATTTTAAAATCGTAAATAATGACGTCACTCCTTACATCTACGTGTAGTATTCCCGGTTTCCGCTTTAAAGCCCCCGCACTTTATAAGGAATGTTTCGACCATAGAAAAAAAAGAGTAGAATTTGTGATTGAAAAGTTTTGACATTTCAACAGCGTTTTGGCGGCGAATAATACGATCTACGACCTGAAATCCAGCAAATAATACTTTGTTGACATTTCAACCAGAGATTATGTCAACTTTCTAGGTTTTTCTAAATCGAAACGTTCGTAAAAACAACCATTACATAGAAATGAGCAAATTACGATCAACTAAAAGAAGTTATCAAAGCCATATTCCATAGATTCTTGTCAGTATTGTTATTGGCTGGAGAAATACAACTTACCGCGGATAGTGAAAGTAAGAACGCCAACCGTTTCATGACGTCACTACTGAAAAGTGACACACTGATTACAGTCATTTGGCGCGGTATTTGATAAATGTAACTTTAAAAAGTCATATCTTTGTAACGCACAAAAAATATATGTATATATATTTTTGCTTAGTTAAATAGTACGCTAATAGATAATAAATAAATTTGAAAACAGTGGAATTCCTCATTATGACGGGAAGCTAAGAACGTCCCACCTTCACCATCAAAAATGTACGAGATACTGCCATTTATTGACACCTAAAATGTAAGACTGATCATCTTAACTTTTTGTGACAAAAATGCAAAATGGTGTACGAGCAATTTTTTTTTTCATTACGAATTGATTATCTGTGTCTTTTAAAAGGCACTGATTATTCACGTAGAAATTGAAAATACCAAGAGAATGTATCACCACTGTCTTCCATAATGGTGACGTTAAAGCAGTATGTTTGATATTGATACCTAGCCTTTTTTCAACAGGATGATATATATTTGAGAAACAATTTAAAATCGAGATTTCTTTTAAAGAAATTATTTTTGAAGTACAATCGATTTATTTGAACTGACAAGCCCAAAATCGGAAATTTAAATTTGTTCAATATTTTGGAAGTGAAATAATTTTTTTACATATTATTTTTTTATCCGCAATCCGTGAGTTTTCACATTTTGTAAAATGTTCTAGTTTGTGATAAATTTTCTCTTAAAGAAAAACTGCATTTATTGTTTTTTACGATTACAAAAGAATCATAAGGTTTACGACCGTCAAAAAAGAGAAAAAAAATCAAAATAAAAATTATAATTATTTAACAAAGTACGCTGTAATTGGTTTAGGTACTATGCACCACTCGATTTATTATGACTATCATTCCCTTTGAGCACCGAATGGTGCATAGGGCACTGCATTGATACACCAATCTCAAGATATCTTGATCATTTTTTTTATTTTTTTTTATTTATTTAAATCTACAGTCATATTTACAATAATACGGTTATAATATTATAGATATAATATTATAGTATAATTATCAATATACGTAATGTGTCATAAATAAAGTTATATTATACAAGAATAGAATTTGGAAAATCATAAATAAAATTATAATAATAAAAATACTTTATGGTTTTATTCCACTTTTATTTATAATTATTTTGTATTTTTTTTACCAGTGACCGGGTTTCGTCGTGATCGTCATCGTCAGACTGGTCTGACGTCTGTGATCAGTCTGACGATGTCGGTCACGACGAAACCCGGTCACTGGTAAAAAAAATATAAAATAATTATAAATAAAAGTGGTATAAAACTATAAAGTATTTTTATTATTATTATTATTAAAATGCAGTTCCACCAAGAAATGTCAGTAGAAAAACTCAACATATTCATAAATAAAATGTCTGTAAATATGTACCATTGTAAATTTAAAATAAAATGAAAAAAATAATATTGTATTTACTCATCATTACTCACCCACGACGACAGTGCCAGCATGCTGTCGCTGATTTCCCTTTTGAATTTATTATTATTTAAGTTGAAGATATCACTCGTATTGGCTCCAATAATATTATTATATAAGTTGCAAATTCTATGAATGCACGAATTTTTTGCTGCATTTTTGTTACATGAAGGTAAGATGATCAGTCTTACGCTTCAGGTGCCAGTCCAGGGACTATGAAATATTCTCGTGTAAATACACTATTTTAAATACATAGATTACCACGAACTAGACGCGGCCGTTACCAGAGCAATATAGCACATTATGGCCTTGTGTAGTAATTATTTTGTTTTAAAATAGTGAATAGCGAAACAACATAAAAAGCTGTACTAAAAGTACTACGAAATATATTAGTACAATGAAATAGTCCGTTGATCATCAATAAATAATCTATAATATTAATAGTTTTAAAATGATTGATTGAGTCGGTCATGTACAGGCCTGTTTTACACGTATCTCTTCAATCCAGTCGGTCCGGTAAAATTAGGGTGGGTGAATACTTATTTATTATTTTCTTTTTTGGTTTAATTTATTTAGATTCTACTCGCGGGTAAAAATTTTGCTAAAAGAAATTGAGTGGAGATCAGTCCGCCTTATGGTGTACTATTTCGTGTTTACCTGCCAATTGATAAATGATATAATAATTATAAAATAAATAAAACAACTTTGTTTTTAACCACTAATTTTTATTTTTCACCCACCGGTTTCAAAGCAAAAAAGCTTCTTCGTCAAGGTTTACGTAACTAACGAATTGATTCCTTTTTTATTTTTATCATGTTCACTAAATACTACACATGGACCCAATAAATCAAGTCGTTTTTTCCTTACACGGGTGGTAATTTGAAATCATTATTTTCGAAGTAAGACAGGAGAGGACTAAAAGAAATATTGTTTATTTGGTTATTAATTATTGTTTTCTTATTATGAATCGCTTTTTCAATTTCTAAGATTTCTAAGTTGTCTAATTTTAATATTTTATTTTCAACATGAAGTACTTTTAATCCAGTGTCTTTATTGAAGTTATAATTATTTTACCATCCGTGTTAGGAAAAAACGACTTGATTTATTGGGCCCACGTGTAGTATTTAGTGAACATGATAAAAATAAAAAAAGAATCAATTCATTAGTTACGTAAACCTTGACGAAGAAGCTCGTTGGCTTTGAAGCCGGTCGGTGAAAAATAAAAATTATTGGTTGAAAACAAAGTTGTTTTATTTATTTTACTATAATAAATAACTACAAAGTTAGTGCTTCAAATATAAACTTTATATTAGATATAATAATGATTTATCAACCCACCCTATGTTTTTTCTTAAGGCCGTCCCATGTTAAATACGTCAGCGATAGCAGAAGACATAAGGCGTTTGAAAAGGGAATACAAATGCGTCCTTAATTGTTTTGTACAGCGCTATCTCTCTCTTTCTTCGTCAGACTGGTTCACGGTAAACGTAAAATATTTTGAGGTTATAAAATTGAAGTTTACTTTTTGTTTGTTTGTTTATGGGGTTTATTTTCTTCGAACTGTGGTTAATTGTTTGTTCTAAATTATGAAATGGGGTAATAAAAGAGCAGAAATAGTAAATTAGTATGTGCTGAAAGGTGTATTTTAATTATTTGTTCTAAATTAGTGAGATTGTAATAAATACTTACGTTAAAAACGTGACATTTCACTTAATAAAATAGATAGGTAGGTACTGTAGATGTCAAATATTTTTAGGTTACAATAGTTTAAAATCGAAGTTTACTTTCGGTAAGTTTAAATTATTTGTTTTAAATATGAGTGAGATCACAATAAATACATAAGTTAAAAACGTTTTATTATTGTAAATGATTTGATGTCATTTCATTACACCATGAAATAATTCTAAAGCGATTTGACATAATTTTAATTCATCAACTTTGAAAATAATTGTATGTACGACTGAAGGATAAATGGTATTCATAATAATATATAAAGGCATAATAATTTATTTTTTTAAATTTAACATATAGATAAGATGATCAGTCTTACGCTTCAGTTGACAGTCCAGGGACTATGAAATATTCTAGTGTGAAAACACCCTTTTAAATAAATATTTCATATCAACCATGCCAGGAATCGAACACGAGACCTCTCGCATGGTAGGCAAACACGCTAACCGTTTCACTACGAGGCCGACCGGTACAGATAAGAGTAAACATAATAATCGTATCATCAAATAATAGTTTTAATAAACATAATAGGTAAGTACACCTGTATGACTTTAATTTGTTTTTGTCTGACTTAGCTTAGTAGCATGAGCGGCACGGCACAGCTTTTAATGTTTTGAGCAAACTTGTTATAAAAAAAGTCATTCATTGTTTAATTTCGAAACACCATGCAATTTCGTATTTCGGCTACGCCATGAATTTATTATGAAATAATTTCGTAACGTCACGAAGCCGCCCCTGAGTAGCGCCTGCTAACGTCACTCAACAAAAACTTCCTCGTTTCTTTTACACTATTTCGGCTAGGCCATGAGTTTCTGAATTAAAAGGCCACATAGTCGCCCATGAGTAGCGTTCATCAAGATCAATCAACAAAAATATTATTTTTTTTGTACTTTTTTTGGATACGCCGAAATTTTAAAAAGACAGCGCTCCGTATTTTAACCTAACCCATTTAAATAGTTTTCATATCGAACCTCTTGAATCAAATAATTAAATAGATTTTAAATCGAACTGTCAGAAGGGTCGCAGTGAGTCGCATCTTGCTGGAAGATGTGATTCTATAAAATGCTGCAAACCCCCAGTTGCATTCCATCGGCAACACTTCTGACTAGTCCAATTCGTTAGCGTCCACGCCACGAACCCTGGTCAATAGGATCATCACACTCATAGCCGTGTGATCACAGCAGATAACGAGAGGATGAAAGGCGAGTTTTTGGCGCCTCAAAACCAAAACCAACCAGCTAAGAGAAGGTAACCCCGACAGATAAATCCACCAGAGAAGGCAATGAGGCACCACTCTGGTCAACTTTTCCCAGGAATCACTACTGCGAGTACATCAATAAGCAATTGTCTTGACTGCGAAGTATGAAAGAAGAGCAGGACAGATACATATGCTTTTGCTGTAGTGATCGCCAACGTTGGGAGGACCCGCCAAGGCACTAGAAAAAGAAAGATAAATCAACAATTCGTTCCAATCTTTGAAAAGTATTAAAAAAAATATAAACATTCAATACTAAATTGAGTGTTAGCGTGACCAATAGTAAAATGTGAAAATAATAATTAAATGTAAGGGTTTTTTTCAATTTAATTTGGTACCTACTCATTACACAATTTATAATGTCATTAAATTTGGTACCTACTTGTCTATTGGAAATGTTAAATAGTGTTGTAGTGGTAAAACTGACATTTGGAAAACAATCCCAGATAGCAATTTAAACTTGCCTTAAGCTTGTATCAAGTTTGAAGTATCAAGAGTTCAAGCTTGACCCAAGTTTGAGATTGCAACTTTGTAAACTTGAGGCAAGTTTAAAGCAAACTTCCTAGTTACCATCCAACAAACTTGCATGATGTTTGTTTTTACAAAAAAAACAAACATCATGCAAGTTTGGATTTATTGAGCAAAAAAAACAAAAAATACAAAAAAGAAACCAAAAAAATAGAGAAAACAAAACAAAAACAAGAAAAAACAAATAAAAAAACAAAAAAAGAAACAAAAAAACACGAAGCTTCTTAAAAATATTATTACTAAATAAAATATCTTGTTATTATTACTCAGTATATTTATTTTGAATAAATAATAAAAATTACGGGCTATTTTTGCCAAGAAAGTCAGATGATGTGATGTCAGATGATGTGATGACAAATAATTCATGTCAATTGACTGGAGATCAGAGTCCGGTGCATTCTTTTGTCTCTCAACTCTGAAACAAATAAATAAAACTGTTTTATGACTTACTAGCTTTTCGACTAGCGGGATTTCTCATGATAAAAAGTACCCGATATTCAAATCAAAATTTGTTGCAACAAAAGGAAAAAAAATTGGGAAGGACATATGGAAGTCTAGGTATGTACTGTCATTGGCTGGTTGAAGTGGCCACTTTACAAACTGTGTAACATTAAGCGTTCTGCCTATGTTTAAACATCTTCATTTCCTCAACTCTTCCATCTGTTAACTTTTGTGAAGTATAAGAGCCTCTGGGATTAAAGTATTATTATAAATGGTTTATTATATCGATATATTATCAACAGCCTTTTCGTTCTGTAAATAAAACATAATTCAATCAATTCAATTCAATAATAGTATAATGTTTGTGATATTTAATAATTAATCAGTTTAAACTATTGAAAGCATTATGCAGTGAATGAAATATTAATATCATATTTACTTTTAAAGAGCTCTTGACAAGATGGTTTCGTCGAGTGACAGTGCAACAAAAACTCATTTTCAATGTTTTTTCCTCAGTGGCATATCAATAGTTTATCCTTTAAACTGAGTATTAACACTTCAACAGTATAAAAAGTTTTAAAATCACCGGGAAAACATCCAATGATAAATGCGTAATTAAAAATGACATGAAACCCACGGACTAAAACGGTGAAATATATTATTTTTCTATGACTTTGATAGTATTGCCAATCTGAATGTTTTTTGGAATTAACCATTTTTTTTGATATTTGTCATGCACTTATTTAATTCGGCGGCCTCCGTGGTGTAGTGGTTAAGACATTTGGATCACACATGAAAGGTTCTGGGTTCGATTCCTGGTAAGAACACAAAAATTAAATGTGATATTCTTAAGGCTGGGCGTACCGTGCTGTAATTCACCACTGTAATTGGGCCGCACGGCCTGTTGTGGTGCCAAAAAAAAATTGGTCTTGTAGAAAAGTCCTGGGATTAAATATAACAGTTTAAATAAAAAAAGGAATTCTCTCCATATTTTTATGTATATGGCAATGTGTTGATCATCACTATTTGACTTTCGGATTCTGAAATACTATTCTTGACATAACAAGATTCCAGCAAGTTTTGTCAAAACTTGTCTCTTCAAATTTGTCATAACAATATTCCAGCAACTTTTGATAAAAACTTGTCAAATTTTCCTTTTCAACCTTCCATCAATCTTAAATTAAGTTTGTACCAAGTTTCACTGCTATGTGGGATGTGACCAATCACATTTTATATCTGAGAACGAATTTCAAAAATGTGAATTTCATTTCAGTAATTTGAATTGTGAGAGTTTGTCATTAGTATTATAAATATTTTTTTTACATTATACATCTTTTGTCAATCATTTTACATGATAAATTAATTTGTAATTACTTATAAAATTTAATTAGGTACTCATTGCACAATTTATAATGTCATTTTAAATTCGGTACTAGTGTTGTAGTGGTCCAACTGACATATGGAAAACAATGTGACCAATCACATCTCATATCTGAGAACGAATTTCAAAAATGTGAATTTCATTACAGTAATTTGAACTGTGAGAGTTTGTCATTAGTATTATAAATATTTTTTACATTATACATCTTTTGTCAATCATTTTACATGATAAATTAATTTGTAATTACTTATAAAATTTAATTAGGTACTCATTGCACAATTTATAATGTCATTTTAAATTCGGTACTAGTGTTGTAGTGGTCTAACTGACATATGGAAAACAATGTGACCAATCACATCTCATATCTGAGAACGAATTTCAAAAATGTGTATTTTATTTTACTAATTAAATTACGGATTTAATTAAATTAGAACTGCAAGAGATTGTTTTAAATATTTTTTCTATACTATTGCAAATAATTTTTCATTATATACCATAGTTATTAGTAAGTAATGATTTTGTTTATTTTTTAAATAATGATTACGTGACTATTTTTAATTCTATGGATTACGTATTTAATTACGATCAGAGATAATGTAGAACTTTTACTTTTTAATTAAAAGTCAAAATTTTCGCATATAAAAAATTGTGATCGAGCCGTGGCAAAATACAAATAGTAAAAAAATAACGCAAATTGTAATTAAACCAAGATTAAAGATTCGAATGATCGCCAAATAATATTATTATTTTTTTAATTATTCACACATATTGAAATCATTCCTGCATTCAGATTTGATGAGATGCATACAAGTTCAACTGTTATGTTTTTCTATAGTTGTGTCGACTGTCATCTGTCATATTATATCATCGTTCTTAGGTATCTAATATATACCGAAAAATATAAAACCTTAAATAAAACACTTCAATGGGTCTAAACGAGATAAATAATTATTATAAATTAATGTTTTGTGTTTTAGGAAGTAGTCAGCGAGATTATTAAGCAGAAAAGAGAAACAAGGTCAGTTGAATCAAGAAGAGTTAGGACATGTGGGAGGCCTGTCCAAGATGAAATATCTTTGATCAGAAATATAAGTAAACACCAAAAAGGCAAGTTACGAACTTCAATGAGACCTAGCAGCCACTGGAGTGACGATTCATTACTCGATAATACGAGAAGACTTATTGAATCTGGAAGAAGAGCAATTCGACCACATAAGAAACAGCTGACGGGTAATGAATCAAAGGCTTATTTGGGTTGGAAAATGTGTCAAATGGACTGCGGAAAAGTGGAGAAAGGTGCTGTTTTCAGATGAGACCCACTTTCTCGTACAAGGATATTGCATAAAATTTGTTTGAAAAAGTGGGGATAAAAAAACTCACTATGGCTCATGTTGACCATGCGGTAAAACATTCTGTGAAGACGATGTTCTGGGACTGATTTTCGTATATGAGGATTGTATTTTTGATTCCAATACAAGGAACGATGAATAGCATGAAATATATTGCTCTATTGGTGCTCATTTGACTACAGAACTTTCAACAGGGCACAACTCCGTGTCATATTATGCTTAAATGGCCTGAAAATTCACCTGACCTTAAACCCAATAGAAAATTTGTGGGCGTTTTATAAATCTAGAATACGAAAATTTGACAGCAGCACCAAGATATAGAAGGTGTAATTCGAGTGTGGTTTCAAGACGACAAAACAAAACAAAATCGTCAAAATTTCATTTATTTCATGCCAAAATGTGTTAAAACTGTTATAAGCAAAAGGAGGAGGTATATTTAAAAATGTACCATAATTGAATATGTATGATTTTTATTTACAAACTTTGCTGATCTGTCTTTAAACCATATCTTTATTGTGTAATTTAATCATTTTTGACTGTATGTTTCTGTACAGTAAATAATTAATATATTGTGTCCATTTTAATAAAAAATATGTTATGGTTGCATGTCCCTTACGTTAGTCAATGCTTCTTTTATTATTTTTAAATTTATTTAAGTGTTCTTATGTTATAATATTCATCCCTACAAATTGCGTAAATGGACAATGTCCGTAAATAAATAAATATGTAATTAAAAAAATATATAATAAACGTTTTTGTATGATCAAATGTGTAATATTCCATTAATTTGCACAATACTGTGTATTATAATTCGGTAGTCAGATGGCAGAAGGGACCATCTGTAATTTTCAAAAATGTTCAGGAGAGCTGAAATATGTCTCAATTTCAAGACTTTAAACCACAAACTAAAATATGTTAGTGTTGCTTTTCAATAATAAATTACCATTCTAAATGACGCTGATTTGTTTTATTGCTGCGTGTATTTACTGAAATATTAATTAAAACTTTTGAAAACTAAAACATAGACAATAATACAGATGGTCCCTTTTGCCATCTGAGTTATTTTTGAAAAAAGGTGACGAAATAAAACACGTTTTTACAATTTTACATTTTTAATTTGTTTTAGAGGATATTTCATATAAATAATTTGATACAAAATATTTATTTTTTACAAAAACATGTTTATTTATATCATTGGCATTCTTCAATATAAACACATGATAAATATAACTAACAATAACAATACTTCAAAAATTTACAACTCAAGAAAAAATATTATTACTGTTTTACTGTGCAATCGTTCACTTTTTTATAAATACAACAATGTTTGCATTCAATAAAAATAAATATATTAGAATGTAAAAGCTAGCATTTTTTTTGGTTTCATGTGTTTTCTGATAATCCTGCTCAAATTTAAGTATTATGTACATAAATATACATATATATATATATGATATTTTCTGAAACCATGTGAAAATGATTAGTAATACTGATTGGAAGTAGGTAGGTAGAAATTATAAAAATAAGCAAAATAATTACGAAACACACTTGCATTTAAAAAAGGTTTGAGTCTGAAACTAACTCGATAAAAATAAATTAATGACTTTGTGTTTATATTAGAACACATACATAGTTTATAAATATGATAATAAATATAGATTTTCCATGATATGAATTATAATATATTACATTATATAATACTTAACAGTATTTTAATGTTTCCAATTCTTTATAGCCAAGTACTAGATTTAACCATTGAGAGATTGATATTTCTGTTGAGATATAAATAAATACAAAATTGTAGAAACACGAATGTCCGAAGTCACAATATTTTGACTATGTCCGATCGTTTGTAGACTAATACTGGAATTAAATACTCGTAGGGTTTCGTTTAAAGATAACAATATCTCAACAGAGAAGAAGGAAATCACTTTTTTTGGATAAGATGAAGGATTTAAAAAAATTGATATACAGTTATAATATTTTTGAAACAAAATAAATGGAATCCTCCTCACTAGGGAAACCTGTTTTAAGGAGGAATGTAAATTATTGTGGAATGTTGGAATCTAAGTATTTGCAGGGCTTATGACCTGACATCAGCTGGTTTAACCCTCCCTTCCTGGTGAGGTGTAGCTAGTACACATTGCATCTAATAGCTTTATTATCCTTACAAATAAAATAAATACTAGGTTAAGGTTTTCGATATTCCTCCGTTATACATTTACATATAGATTGAAATAATTTATTATTGAATAATAAATACTTATTGGCACAGTTTATTAGAAATTATCAATACAATCTGAAGTTTACCAATGTGTTGCAATGTCGCAGCGTTTGAAGTTGAAGAGTATTGAATATACAATTGTCTAACACTCTCTTTACATCTTACTCTCGATACTAAAGATATATTCACGAGTAAAAGAAACTATTTCACACATCATGCAGGCCAGTAGCCAAGTAGCCTATACTTGTGCCAGTAGCTCTTGAGGCCTCGTTAGGGGCGGTCTGTTCGCTTGTATTGCGAATGTTAGCAAATGGTTTGTTAAATATGTTTATTTCAAATACTTTTGACTTCAAATATACCTAGTTGATTGCTGCAATTGGTTATGAATATTCCATTTTTCAGATTTTAAATCTCTCATTTTTGCATATGTATTGACTACACAGCACAGGAACACGAGAATTCTTTTAGCACAGTATAAAAACTAAGAAACATATGTTACTTTTATAATTATTGTTATTACGTCCAATAATTATAAATTGAAGAATACCAAAGCTAGAAAGCAAAAAACGTCTGAAACTTTATTTTGAATAGATAAGTTTTATTGTGATTAAGATTAATATAATAATATTGAATCCAAAGATCTAACAAGTTTGATGAAGAAAATTTTTGATCTAAATTACATATGTTCATATAGGATATTGTGAGGTTATTACTACACCTAGGTAACTAAAGTTAACTACTATCAACACATTTCTGTATCTTCTTTCATGAATGCAACAAAAAGTCAGGTCGCGCATTCTTCATCATTATCCTATTTGAATGCATTACGACTTGTCAATTTCTAGCATTTATGGAGAAAGATATGTTTTAGTGGTTAACTTAAAAATCCTGATTTTGAAGGTACCTAGTTGTAGTAATTACCCCACAATATATTCTCACAGACCAATCTTTAATAATTTTTTTAATTTAACCCAATCATTAAAATGTATAAATTTGCATATTGAAAATTTATTTGTTTTACGTTGTATTTTTTAAGATTTTTTGATTGCGTATAAAAACTTTGGAAAAAATAACATACCTTCTCAAAATATTGTTTGATGGAAATAGGTTTGTTGTGGAATAATACAGATATTATAGTAAATGTGTTATTTGTAAAATTAATATTTCATCAATGCAAAAGTTAAAATGAAATATTAATACAGCGCATGAAAATCTTTAAAAATTACATTTTATACATTTGTGCTGATTTCGTAAACAGTATACTGGTAATTAATACAATCTTAATGTTAATGTGTATAAATGCTATTTTACATTTAAATAAAGACAGCACAAGTTTTATACTCTAACAATGCGCTTTTTATAATAAATAAGGATGAAAATAGACTAAATCAATTCTTCAACGACGTAAATAACAATAATATTTATTATAATTATACGACTAAAATTACAACTAAATCTAAATAATCCAATAATTAATACAAAACAGGTAATCAATAAATATATTTCAACAAAATCTATGAATTATTTAGTGGCCACAATAATCTAATAAAATAAAACAAAAAAACTATGTTTACAATTTTCCATTTTGATAAAATGCAAATTCAACACTTATTCAAAAACCTATTCTTAGATGTTCACCATCAAAGATCGTTAATCAGTTTTGATTAAATAATCTAATGATTGGACTAAAACTAACTACATAATAAAAATCAGTTGTTTTTCTCAGCTATTTTTACTTTTTATTTTACTTTAAAATCGGAGTCTACAAATGTTCGGCGAAACTTAACCACATACATAGTGTAACGAGTACATACTCGTAAATTGACTAAGCCATTATCTCATCTATCTTTTAAAGAAAACCAAAATGCCGAAACCCTATTCATTTTATTGTTCATTTCCTCCATTCTAAGCTCAGAGTAATAAGACACCACAGCTGTAGCTGTGCCCATATGGAAAAAATCATTCTAGGATTATCAATAACGAAGTTAGCTATAGTTTACAACAAAACAATGGGCCATAGATACTCAGGTCGAGAATTGCAAACACAAACCGAAACCGAATGTTAAAATTGTTTCTAAAACCAAAAATTTGTAAAGCTTTTGTTCTATGCAATAGAGTGAAATTCCATCTCTACAGCTGGGGCGCCTCATTGCTTTGAGGTTCTAGGTGTTTTCCCTCCTTCCTATTTAAATTCTTCATCTCCTATCCAATTTGATATATTCAACTGACGTGCTGGAATGATGGCATCAGCTCGATGATTCTTTCCCGATAAATAATAATTAGGCATATTGCTTTAAGATGACAAACCGTAAACTTTTCAAAAGTATACGATAGACTGATACATGATGTGGAAGTAGCATTTCGACCGCTAGATCGGTTTTAGGCCTTACATACTTCATGTTTCTCTACTGTAACAACAGACTTACATTTCTTCTTTCGCTATTTATTTTACAATCAAGGAATCGGATGAGCAAGGAACTAATAAGAAAAAACTTTTTCTTCACCTGGTATTATCCAAAATTGGAAACATTGCATTCGAGATGGTCCATATTTTAACCACACTCACGCTTTGTTTACCTACAGAAATTTTTCTTATATTATTTTGATCACCGACTTAAATTTAAGTTATGTTTTCCTGTAAAAATTATTTAATCGCAAAATATTATTCTTGTAACCTCTAACTAGGACATGGTCAAAATGGGTTTTAGTGATTAGCTAGTGGCGAACGATATACGTATTGTGTTCTTTTATTTGAAAATGAAATTAAGAGCCAAATCTCTCATACGCTAATATCCTAGATTAATTTTCCATTCGAAATGTATAATTTGTTACCTTATAGCTTTACCACATACTGAAGAACATAGACAGTGTCCACTTTTATCGTATGGTCACGCTTGTACTTTAAGAGGATATGCGGTGCTAGACAATTTTAATGAGTAAGTATTTGAACTTCTTTTTTGTTTTTGAATTATTTTATGAATTGAACATTTGTCGATGAATGTTAAAAAATCTATGTAAACTTATGGTTTTTATGAGACTAAATAAAAGATTTTTATAAATGAAGAAATGTTTAAAGCAATATTTTGAAATGACGCCTATTATGTAGATTGGGGTAAGATATTATAAACCCTTTTTTTATATGAAAAAAGCTTTAGTACAACATCTTTTAACATTCATGGTGTATCTGTCACAGCTGGATTGTCATGTAAGCCAGAATACATATTGACAGCTCCGTATTCGTTAGTCAAATTTGGTTATGTTTAACTTTCTTGCAAATTAGCAAAGATGCTAAATTTTCTAGAGTAAGCACCAGTGTCACAATTTCACACTTTTTTAAAGGAAACATTTGTAACTTTCTATTAAATTTGCCAGTAAAAATACAAATAATTGGATGTTTAGGAACATAATAATAATAGAGAAAACTAGAAAAACTTAATTTATCCTCAGCGATTCGAAACATTTGAAAAAACATAAAATTTATGGTACAGTTTTGCACTGTGACACTATCATCGATTGATGACATACACTGACTCATATGGTAGATAACTTAACTAAAAAGAACGATTGGGCGCGATTTCAGTCCTGACAAAATGTTGTGGGTAATAATAACGGAACTTCTGTTTATTTAGTCTTAAATTGTGCAATAAAGCTATTCCTCATTTGGCTCATTTACAATATGAACAGATTTGTAATAAAGCTATTCAATATGTACTTATTACAAATATAATGAAAATACAACTGTGAAATATCCATAAAAATCATCACTTTTTGTAATACTGAAGAACATAAAATGCAAATAAGATTATAAACCAACATACATATACACAATGCACCCATAAATGATTTAATGTTTAATTCTAATCCTATGTACATAATGTAGAATATGAAATCACAATTTGAAATGCTGTTAATAAGTAATTATTATTAAATGTCTAATACTTGGTATTGCATTTTTATTTTTGAATGCGGGACTAATTTGTTGATTACTGATTTTAAAACAATATACATATTATTTATGACTAAAAAAAACATTATTTTATTGTATAATACTACCTACAGTTAGTTTATTCTATGATTCGATAAATTACAATTACATTATTAGAATAACGCCACAGCCAAATTACTAAAAATAATAAGTACAAAGAACAAGACCAACATACATTTTATTCTAATTTGTACAAAATAAACTAACCAACGTGGAATTATAACAAAATCAGTCGAAAGAAATTATAAACCATGCTCTGTTTGAGCTTTTACTGATAAGTAGTAGTTCAAGGCAAAAGAGTACCTAATATCGTCGGGTTTCTGGCACAAGCTGGTAATAACAAATTTTCGAAGAATGAGATGTTTTCATAAATGGCCTCAAATAATCTTTGTTCAAAAAGAAAAAAAAAATATTTTGTGTTTAATAAATACAAAATATAATTATTTATAATATTCAACTCAGATTTTATTTAAATTGTTGATTTGCGATGAGCTTTTAACTTTGAAAGTGCGATATCTCACAACTAGTAAAGTGTTAGTTACCAACTTGTGTCAGAAACCAGAAGATATTGTATTGTTTTCCAGACATATCTTTTTAGGGATAATATAACAGATATCTAAACATTTAAATTATTGTGCATTTTATCACACAGTTTAATTTCATCCACAAAAGAACCACACTCTTTAGTCTTTGACTGTGTATCCCGAACATGGGTTATATTATATTATCATGACAACATTGTATTCTGAATAAATACAATAGTATAAGGAAAATGAGAAAACAAATTAAAACATATATTATATTCGGGATTCTTGGTGAAAGCTAGAAATTTATTTTGAACATGTTTTCAATTTGGGTTCTGTGTCATTAAACATTCTGTATTTTCACACTAGAATATTTCATAGTCCATGGACTGGTACCTGAAATGTAAGATTGATTATCTTACCTCCATGTAACAAAAATGATCAAGATACGCTGTTATTGGTGTACTAATGCAACCATCAGGTGCGGAAAGGGAATAATGATGATGTCATTAAACAAAATACTGTCTATAATTTAACTATACATAAAGGTACGTTTAAAGTATTTCTGAATAACATATTTGATCTAAAAACTTACTCATTATATTTGGCAGTCACAAAATTATTTATTAATTAATCTTAAAGTTTAAAAATGTATAGATTGTAGAATTTATGGTTGAATAAGGCTTTTTAGGCACAGCCAGTGTTTAGCCTAAATTGGTTAAATACATTATTATTGGTGGTATGTTACAACTTACAACAAATAATAACAATATTAGAAAATGAAAAAAACTCACTAGTGAAAGGAATTACAATACATCAAATATAAAGTATCAAATATAAGAAATATAAAGTACAACGTTATACAAATAAAATCATTTGTTTGATATTCAAAATTATATCTAAACTTGACTTGACTTACCACAATTCATTTGACACACTCAATACAAAGTACATATTAATTATCAATCAATATTGGTTTAAATTTACATACTTTGTTTTTATATCACCAAGTGTTCGTGGACACTTTTTTCCCATAGGATCCACTCATATGAACGCACATCACAACTTATTTTTAAAATATTTCACTTTGGATTGGACCGTAGGTAAAGAAAGATATTGGAAATTGTGTTGTGATGCTTTCGTTGAGGACTGATTTTTAAAGGTACACAATATATCTCCTCCTACCATATATTTTTTTCAGTTCCTCTTAGGCTTTTTAATAGCAATGTCTTTTGAACTGGCGGCTTTGGCCGTCATTTCCTAAATGAGAGACCCGATTTTGACAGCTGTTCCAGGCATAACGGCGAACAAGTTAAGGAGAAAGGATACGCATACTAAAGCGAAATCTCTGAATCTACTCCTTAGTATATCAATCCTAATTATTTACCTTTCGCCTCTGCCCAGTTCTCACTATCATACAGTCATTATGGAACAGTCGTGTGACGAGTTCCTGATACATTGAAAAGGTTAACAACTCTCATGAAACTTTCGGAAACTATTCTTCTAAATGTAGGTCTTTTGATAAAATACCTGATAAAAACGTACATTACACTTAAGGTAAGAAGTATCAATGAGAAACTAGTTATCCAGGAAAAAGAAGATTGGAGGGGGTATGTCATTGTAGGATACACTTTAGCTGGCTGCTTATTACGCCACACCCAAATACCATCATCAATTTCATCTATTCTATCAAAGGTTTTACCCACACCTGCAAAAAAGTATATAAGAGCATGTAAATGTTTATCACTTATTTCACTATATGCATGTACAAACATATATGTATCTTGTACTCGGGAAGAAATTTGGAAAATACTAATAAAATACAGTGACCAATGGCGGCTTTCCCTTACGTCCATTGGGTGAATGACCCCCCAAAATTTGCTACCAATTAAAATAATTTACTTAAATATTATAAAGAAAGTATATAATATAATGTCGGCCTAGTGGTGTAATGGTCAGCGCATTTGCCAATCATGCAAGAGGTATCGGGTTCGATTTCCGACATGGTTGATATGAATATTTATTTAAAAGGGTGTTTTCACACTTGAATATTTCATAGTCCCTGGACTGGCAACTGAAGCGTAAGACTGATCATCTTACCTTTATGTTACATTTTTTTTAAAGATACACCGCAATTGGTGTACCAGTGCAGTGCCCTATGCACCATTTGGTGCGGAAAGGGAATGATGATAATTATGATATAATGCAATTAGGTTTTATAATTTTAAAAAACAAATATATAAGGACCTATTAATCTTCACGTTATGTCCATGCGTAGGTCATTTCTGTAACTGTCCCAAAGCTCTATCTCTAGATTTTCTCATGAGAAAGAAAGAGATAAAACATCCCGTGCGTGCATGAACATCGGAACATTTAGCACAACATTGGGCATTGTCCCGGTAGAGATAACAATTGAAACAAGGAAGATAAGAATAAGATTGATAATATTAATATAATATTGGCATTAGTCTAGACTGGAAGAGATACAATGATAAATGAATTCCTATGTATTTTACATAACTACACTTAAAAAGGATGAACTCTTAATGGAAAGGATTAACATAAACTTACATTTTCTCGTCCCTTTTTACACCATTGAAATGAGCTTTGTAAATTAATATTATTATAATATATTATTTCTTGCAAGTGTCCAATTATCTAGTGTTTGTTAGGGTCCTGTTTCGAATGCACTAAATTCATATTGACTCATAAAATTTAAATTCTGTACATTTTTACTAATTCGTTTGTGTTTTTAAAGTTAAATATACAAGTTACTTTTATTTGAGGAATTATGATGACGACAGTTGCGAGTGAAAGATTTTTTTCGACGCAAAAGCAAATTAAGACCTTTTTAAGAAACTCTATGAGCCAAGATAAAGTGCACTCGCTATGTTAGGTATTTTGTAAATTTGTGTATCATATTGGAAAAATCTATTTACACATATATATTTTCATGTATTTTTACAAAAAAAAAATTAGGAAAATTTTTGTGAAATAATGACCCCCCATTTTTAACCCCTTCAGCCGCCACTGACAGTGACTACTCTAAAAAATCCTGAAAAAGAGATTTGAATGGAGATAAGTCAGCCTCGTGAATTACTAGTTATGTTTGCTACTATGACTGTAATCCCAGGTTCGATTTCCGGCACGGTCGACATGAAATATTAATTCAAAAGTTCATTCATTACAAATGATCGCTGATACACTGTGGCTGGAGTACAATTGCAGTGCTCTATGAACCATAAGTTGCAGATAAGCGAATGAGAATCACTTCAAACATTATACTTTTTTAAATTCGCATAGTAAAAATGTAAATTATTTTGTTCGACAGTTAGTAGTCTTTCTCTTAGTGTGACATATATTGTACGATGAGCTCTAGTATTTTACATACATACCAATTAGAACATCATTTTGCTGGAGAAGATGATGTTGCCTATACAGGGAAGATGTAAGAGACGGGGTGTAGTTGAGAGGTTGTCCTTTGAGGATGTCCAGAGTAGGACAGGCAGGTAATGGCTGTGTCACAGTGCCAAGAATATTCTCCAAAACTTTGGAATATTTATGAAGTCCGTTACCTTCCATACGTTGTGGTAAATCTGAGAACATTAGGTTTTTCTAATTAATACCAATCACATAATTTTATTAAGATTTTGAAAATATAACTATTTTTTTTACATTTTTAAAGTAGTATGAGTCTATGAAATAACATCCAGTAAAAAAAAAAATTTGCCAATTATTAGTAGCATAGAAAATACTTTTAAATTTGTAATTTTGAATTCCCGAAAAAATGGTCATTCCATTGGCCACGCCCCTAATACGCCACGATTCATTTTTGTTGTTCCTTGCCGTTGAAATTTGTGCAGAACAATTTCACGACTCTTGACTTCACAACAATCAAGGCCAAATACGTTGCGTTTTTCTACGAACATACTTTTATTGAATTTATTTTTTACATTTATGTATGAAAATATTTCTCCATAATATCCATATTGATTTTGAAAATACGATTAATTATTCTAAATCAATAGATTGTGAAATATCATATATTTTTATCGGTATTCATAGTATGTGATATTTCCCAATTGTTATGTTGAGGTTTCGAATCTAAAACTGGTTGAATACGCTCTTAGTGATTAAAGGGGAAAAATCATTGTTAATATTAATTTTCTTATGTGATATTTACTACATATGTATGATTAATGTATTGACTGGGATTATCAATTTCTATAACTACATAAATAATGTTATTTTTAAGCAATTAATTGTATTTAAATTTTATACTTAATATTTTTTGTTAACACTAGTTAATCGTTCATAAGTTTAAATAACAGTCCTTTATCATAATTTGTAATTACTTAGATAAAACATTCGAGTGTGTTCATGAAATTTTTGTTCATTGTAATTTATTATATTGTCTTTTATTTCTGCAATAAATTACTTTTATAATTGATTTGTTAGCACAGAAAACAACATAAATACTTGTACAAACTGCTTTACCTGAAGGAATAATATTGACTTCTCTGTGGGGTACATTGTTATCTAAAAACAGTTTGGGTAAGTGGCCTGCAGATGTGTATCCCAGAATGGCATCTAGCATCCAAAAACAAGCCTTTTCTATGTGACTGCTATCTAAACAATTAGAGTCTCCGTAAATCACTACTCGTCCTGCATTTTGCATGACATTCAAAGACTGGTTGTTCAGCGTCGTTACATTCTCTATGCTGTTGGAAATAATGTTGTGTCCTTTGGTTTGGAGAAGTCCTAAGATGGGCACATTAACCACTTCTTCTACGGGCTTTATGTCCTTATTTTCAGGAGACAACAGCTGTTTGCCTTGGTCTAACAGAGGTGCAGTTAATAGTAAACCGTCAAAAGGAAATGTGTGTATGTGGGTTCCACTCGCATAATACATGGAGTGATCACCCCACTGAAAATTTCCATGAAAAACTCGGTCACCAAGAGCAATTTGAAAAACACTTAGAAGTTCGTTCAATGCCGGAACATTTGCCCCGCCAGTTTCTGGCATCCACCTAGAACCAAAAAACAAGCAAATTAATGGCCAAAATAAAGCATTCAAGATTGTAGAAACGATTATTTTACAATTACAGAGAGCAATTTAAAGCGTATTATTTATTTTCATGCTATTGTTATATTAGTGGTAAAACAAAATCATCACGCCGCTTCCCTGTAGTAGTAAGCAGAGAGGATAGAACGCCACATCACTCCGTATTTGCATACAGACCTCTTTTCCTCTACATTCATACATTTTATACACGCATGCCGAATATTATGACTTTTGAGATGTCCATCTTTAAGTATTTGTTGGATGTGGTATGTCTCAGTCTTCGTCGTTTTCTGCATCCACCAACGTTTTTGTTCATTCTTTCGCTGTCCATTCATTCTACATGTCCTAACCAACACAACACGCCTCTTTTGTTTTTTTCGATAATGCTTATTAGTGGTATTTATGCTATTTTATTTATTCATTTGAAATAATTAGTTTACTGAACATCTTTTAGAACTGAACTATTGCTGTATTTTTTAATGTGTATACAGGAACCCATTATAAATACTTCAATTTGAATTCTCAATCTTAAAACAAAACATCAATTTTAATTGAAGTTAACTCGTAAAAGAAGAAACAAATCGGCTGGGTGAAGAACTATATTGACCCTCCCGTGCCTAGGGGAGGTACCTAGGGTCCCCCAGGTAGCATATTTGTTGAATACCTTTTTTGTTAATCATCACATTGATTTAATTTTTTGCATAATCCTACCAAATAATGTTAAAAATGTATCAAAAATATAAAAATATTTTTCCGCCAAATTCTTTCAATAATAATTCACATTTGTCTTTGCTTTCCCCGCACAAACAGCAAGCATTACCATTTAGTCCACGGTTTAGTAATCTTCGATACTACGGTTAGTTTGCACACGCATCTCTTCACTCCCGCTTCAACTTCACTTTACGATCATTCAAAATTATTTTAGACTTTTTTATGTTTTCGTCAATAACAGCCTCTTTCCGGCGTCCACTGTGCGCATGTCTTCGATGCTCATTTCACCCCGTTTAAATTTAGCCAACCACTTCTCAACAGTTGATTTTCCTGATGCAGAGTCCGAATAATGTTTATCAAGCCAAGCCTTGGCTTCAACAGTAATTTTTTTCGCCAAAAAGCAATGCTTCATTAACACATGAAATAATTTTTTATCCACTTTTTTCAGAATAACAAAACTAATTTCACTCACAATGCTACATCTCACGAACCAATTGTCCGACAGCTGTCAAATTTATACACGTATCTTTTCAAGGTTGGTACTAACTAAAATTCATATGGATTTAACTCCAATTACGCCATCTATGTGTCAGCCTACAATCTTTTCAGCCCAATTGTTATGTAACATTTTTGATAAATTACAAAAGTTCTTTTAATCAAAATATCTTACCACTGGCGGGTGTTTTCATCGTAGAATCGAACCTTCCGCATAACAGTTGTGTTATACCAATCAGCAAACACAACCAAAGACAATCCATTATCCACATCCCGCTTCAGCTTTGCTATTTCTTCCGGAAAATACTCTTCCTCTGGATCCACTAACAGCAATGTACCATATTGTTGTGCGTCCAAACAAGTCAATGGAGATCCTAGCACAAAATAAAAACAAAGAAAAAATCCATAATTAATTGCGAGGTATACAGAAATAAAAATGTCCTAATCCACTTTTTTCAGCTTTAAGTTAAGCCACAGTTTTTTTAAATAGGTAGGTACCTAAAACAACTGGTTTCTTTCTATTTGTCACATTCAAATATTTTCGAGTCCCAAGGTCACTTATACTTTTGTTTCTCAGTATTCAATATCCAAAAAAAAAAGTAAAATGAATATTTTACCTAAAACTTCGACATAATAACCGGCATTGCGTAGGTTTTGGTAAAGGTCCTTGAAATTGGTATGTATATGATCAGCATTCCAATCCAGAGGATCATTTTTCACCCTTAGATTATCTCTCGGAAAGTATCCAGGAGGGTATCGAAGGCTGTGAAATTGATCCCATACAATTCGTCTGTGTCTCGGAGGTTGAGGAATTATCTTAGCTCTAAAAATAAAGCAAAATACTATCGGTATCATCATTTTATTTGTAAAGAAAGGTAAAACAAAAAAATCTAGAAAACTCTAAAAGGTATTTTAATAACATGCCACCGAGTTCAAAAAGGAGGCATTTAAAAAAAAATACTTGAGATTAAAATACATTTATTTAGATTTAAGTTTGTTGCAACAGAGTTGGAAATTATTTTTTAGAAGGGAATATGGAAGTTTAGGCACTTACAGCGTTTATGACCGGTCATTGGCTGGATTAAGTGGCCACTTTACATACTGTGTAATATTCACCATTCTGCCTATGTTTAAACATCCATATTCCCTCACCTCCTCCATATGTTGACTTTTATGAAGTAAAAGAGCTGAAGCCTTTATTAATGTAGGTAGGTGAAATAATTCAGTCATGAATCTCACCAATGTCTACAAACATTTAGACATAGTCAAAACATTGTTGATCAACAGTATTTTGAGTTTGTCCAAATTTTTGTAGACAAGGACTGGATTCAACTCCCTGGGGAGCTGTTTATATTAACATTTTACAACAGAGATGAAGAACATTTAAGAGAAGGTAATATAGAAGTCTAGGCATCTACAGGGCTTATGATTGAAGGAATATAGATGTTCAAATATAGGCAGAATGGTGAATGTTACACAGTGTGTAAAGTGGCCACTTAAACCAGCCATTGACAGGTCATAAGCCCTGTAGATGCCTAGACTTCTATATTACCTTCTCTTAAATGTTCTTCATCTCTGTTGTAAAATGTTAATTGTTGATCAAGTTTATTTGTTTATTATAACATATCTGCCAATGACAGGTTATAGGCCCTGTAATTGTCATAACCTTTCCTTCATCCGCACCTAATGGTGCAAAGGGCAAGCGTTGGTACTCCACTGCTGCATACATATAGATCATTTCTATTGCAGCACACATACAGGTAAAGGAATCAATCTTATGCTTTAGGTACCAATCCGGATACAGTGAAATATCACAGCTTGCCCACCACATACCGCTCACTGCATCTGAAGACCTGAGTCTCCTTGGCGGTGCCCACATACAAGGAAATATTGCTCATTGCCGACTGAGAAAAGCTGCCAAAGGTATATCTCTGTAATCTGGTAGCCTTGGCATCTTAGTGCTGTGAAATATTACAGTGAAAGTACTTCATTCACATACCCGAAAACCGTTTTAAAGACCGTGGGTCTTCCTATCGGTTTTGTTCATACAAAAAGCAATGTTGTTTTTGTCAATAAACGAATGACAATTTTGAAAAATTCAATCTTTCAATTTCATTTTGCAATTTTAAATAAATTTAACTTTACTGATTTCACTGTCAAATATTTAAAAAAATCAAATATCTAGCTTGTTATTGTCTACTTTACCTGATGGGCAGCATGAGGGTGGTATTAAGGAAGTCTCCACATATGGAAATATTGAGATGTCCCTGAACGACGCCTTCGAAATTCCGAGCCTCAGGATGCACGGTGATGCTAACAGCAAGCCATCCTGACCACGGCCAGAGAACATCCACATGCGACACACTGATCTGTAGTTGCTGACTCACGTACGGGTGCCATGTCACATTTAACTGGAAAAATGAAAAAATCGGTAAAAAATCTCTGGCAATATAGTAGATAAAAATTCCCCAAAAATATATTGGAATTACATTTTTATCAGCTGGCAACAAATTTCTGTCAATCTTGTCATTACTCATAAAACGTGTTTGTTATTGTCATTGACATATAATATATGATGGTTGAACCACCCGTAAAGTAATACAGACTACAATAATTGTCAAATAGTCATGCCCTATCTGTGTTAACATACGAGAAAAAAATAACAAATACGAAAAAAAAAGTGTCCAAAAGTACACCACTTGCCTCTAAATATTTTAAAAAGATGAAAGACAATTTTAAAGATCAATGTCCAAAGTAGTATTGTTCAATATATGTAGATACAGCTCTTCTAACAGGCGTGACCATCAGCAGGTTGGACTTGCATTCCTTTCATAGCTAATTTAAATCAATTGAGACATTTGAATGAGACTTACCACACTCCCGGCAACACCGAGACCGTTCAAAATTGTGACATTGACAATAGTTGGCATTCCACCGACATATATAGGTTGTGTGCAATAAGGCCACATATATTGACATTCTGTGAGGTCTATGTAAGATGGGCTCAAGGTTCCTTGGGGTTCATATCCTTTCAAAAACTGAAAAGAAAAGAAAACATAAACACAATATTTTTGGTATGTTCAAATCTTGGTAGAAAAGTAGATACTGGATTTTAAACCTGTAAGACGATACATAGATATCTCTTTAGAATAATATATTGTTCGGGAAAGTTTATTTATTTAAAATATTCACAAATAACATAGGAGGTGTCCTTTTTTTTTCAAATTTAAAAATGACCAGCAAAAATAATCAAAAAATGGTGAAGGTTATGTATACGTCAATTAAAAGAAAATTTTCTGTTCTACAAGATGTTATGGTTGTTTTTATGTTACATACTATGTTTTTTGATTACAAGCCTTCAAAATGGAATTTCAAGTAGACAAAAGTGAGCATTTTCGACACCTTCTTGTGTTCGCGTTCGATCGAGGGCAAAGCTGCCAAAGCTGCTGGCGATATGTGTGCATTGTACGGTGAAGATGCTATGAATTGTTAACTCATTTGTTGTAAAATAATGAAGGAGAGTACATTATTGACTAATTGTGAGCCTAATATTAATGGAAGAAAGGAAAACATTTGATAGAGACTCGGATCAATACAAAATAAGAAATAAAGATATTAGAAGACAGATAAGAAAAGATATCAGAACATATAATGCAAACCTGATATTGCAAACAACAGAAAATAATAAAAACATGTAGGTATTAGAGGGAAATGAATCACATGGTAAACCAAATATAGCAAAAATCAAAGACAAAAATGGAAAACAAGAAGAGGTGTGTTTAATGAATGTAGGATCTGAAGAATTGCCGGAAATGAAGCACAACAAAATTTAATATACCCTGAAATATATGAAAAATAATAAAGCCCCAGGTGAAGACAGAATTACTAGCAAAATGTTAAAATTAGGCGGTAGAAAACTAACAGAAGCCATAAAAATATTACTTGGTAAATGTGTTACCCAATGATTGACAAAATGCAGAAATCAAATTATTATTTAAAAAAGGCGACACTGACAATCTCGAAAATTATAGACCAATCAGTCTCCTGTCGCACCTTTACAAATCGTTAACAAAAATTCTAACAAACCGATTAAAACAAAAGCTAGATTTCTATCAACCCGTAGAAGACTACTCATAGAAAAGTCAACTGAATACAACATAACACTACATTTAGCTTGTATAGACTATCGAAAAGATTTTGACTCAGTTGAAAAATGGGCTGTTATTAAAGCACTGCAAAATGCCAGAGTTGATTCTAGATACATTAGATAAATAAAAGTTATTTATGACAACGCTACTATAGAGGTGAGGATTGATGAGGACACAAAAACTGATAAAATGCAAATAGAGAAAGGTGCCAGACAAGGGGACACAATATCGCCAAAACTCTTTACACTAGCCTTGGAGGATGTATTTAAAACCCTAAATTGGAAGAATAAGGGTGTAAAGATCGATGGCATGTACTCGAGTCACCTCAGATTCGCATATGACATAGTGGTCATAAGTAAAGACACGGATGAACTAGGCGAAATGATTAAGGAACTACATGAGGCTTCAAAGGGGATCGGTTTGGAAATGAATATTTATAAAATAAAGATTATGAGTCCAACAGGACGAGACATTGTCATTAAAAATAATAAAATCCAAGTGGATGACGAATACATATATCTAGAACACAAAGTCAAACTCGGTAAAGATAACCAGACAGCAGAGTTGCCAAGATGAATAGGGCTAAGTTGGGCTGCTTTTGGCAAACTCTAATATATTTATGAAAATAAACAAGTCCCTGTATGCTAGATGGGTCGACGACATTGCCTCCATAGCTTGTAAAAAATGGATGATAAAAGCACATGATGGGAAGGAGTGGAGACGTTTGGAAGAGGCCTTTATCCAGCAGTGGAGACAACAAGGCTGAAGAAGAAGAAGATAAGCCAATAATGTATTCTTCTTCAGTACAACAAACTAGTCAATAATTCATAGCATTTTCACTGTACACTGCGCAAATATCGCGAGCAGCTTCGGAACCTTTATTTCCTTGATTGAATGCCGAGGTATCAAAAATGTTCACTTTTGTCTACTTTACATTCCATTTTGAAGACTTGTAGTTAAAAAAATAATTTATGTAACATAAAAGCAAACACAGCATCTTCTAGAGCGGAAAATTTCCTTTCGAATGATGCATAACCTTTACCATTTCTTTTTACTTTTGGTGGTCATTTTTAAACGGACACAACAGGTTTTTCTTTGGCTATTACCTCACTAGGTACAACCTATGCATGTTGCAGCATTTATTTACAAAAAATATTTTTAATACTTAATATTTCAGATAAAAATACATCTATGTATTTGAAAATAACGGTACACAATATAAAAAACAATACTAAAAGTACATAGAAATTGCGCTGTCATTGAGTTTGAAAATGAGTCATTATTGTAGTAAAATGGAATCTTCCAGAAACTTATAGGGATAGGAAAGTTCAAAACATATAAAAACAGTACAATAATTGCGAAATACAACCAATTACAGATCATAATTATTGTAATGTATAACTTTATAGTGCCATTTTCATAATATAACCTCTAGTGCGCTTTACTAGCGATTTAGTAAAGCGCCCTTGAGGTATTATGTACTATCCCTGTAAACGCCTAAACTTCCATTTTCCATTATAATTCCTTTGTCATTGCTGAAAACATGATTATTAATAAGAATTATTTTATTTCCGCAATAAATGTCAAAAAAAATGAAAGGGGTTAAAATACTCCACACAATAATAACTGATACATGTTACGCATGTGATATCTTGGTCAGCTGGTGAAAGATGAGCATAGAATTAATATTAATTAATAATTCTGTGTCATGGGTCTAAAACGGCCAATGTCAGATTTAATTTTTGTCTTGCCAACATTTTGTATAAGGTCAATGTTAATTTAAAAATATCTGTATTTTACAATTTTGTATTTTTAAAATATTTTTTATACAGGAGTTGAATTCATTATTTACCTTGCTTATTATGTACAAAGTATATAATTCATAAAAGTGGATTTTTCTGCTTTTAATAAGCTTCAATTTTAGAAGTGCTGGGATCAGGGGGGATATTCTATAGTGAGCCAATCAGAAACTTCTCTAATATTTGCTCTAGTGAAAAGGAAACCACTTAAAACTCTTCAGAAGAAACCGGCTTGTTGACAGTCATCGACAGCCCTTCTGTTCCACTAAAAGAGTGTTCGATATTTTGAGTCCTACTATTTTGTATGCACATACAGATGTGGCAGTGTTTTTTTATTGATACTAGTTTCAAAAACCTAAAACAGTTTATTGAAATGCCACAAAATGTCTTAAAAAGTATCCTCTTTTAACATTGTGATTTACAGCATTGGCCTTTTTAGACCCAAGTCACAGAAGTATGTACATCCAAAATCATGGGGAAAAATGCTCTTATCTTTAGCTAGCCAAACAGTAGACACAGTAATTTCGCATTTTACCACATGTTTTAAACATTTTATAAAAAAGTCATGAAATACAATTAGAAATAGATTAATCGCAAAAAAAAATTACTATTGTATCACAGAAAAAAATATATACAGTGCTTATAATAAAACCAGCAGAAGCATCATTCATGCACTAAAATAGATAGTACACATTAGTTCACGTTGCAGCTGGGGGGCGATTACAAAAGCTATCTTTATTGATGTGTATCAAGAAAGTTATCACTTATGTCCTCAGATGCGGTGTGCGGTATGTGAGGGGCAAGCTGTATCAAGGAATTATGTTTAACTTTTCTGCTATTTCATGATAAAGTGTTTTTGAGAAATTAAATCTGAATAGATAAGGACACTATTGATAGAAAGTTCCGTTATAAATTAAGATCTTTGAGATGCTTTAACTGTATTTAATAAAAAAAACATGTTTATTGTGGAAGCAATCAGCATTCGTGAAACATATAGTCGAGCTAAAGCCAAAATCTGCAAATTATTATCCTCTTCACTGACTTTACCAACTTTAAAATATATTATTTTAAGATCTGTTATTATTACACAATTTCATATTTTCTATTTCGGTAGTGCATAAACTAAATCTGACTCTCATAGCTCATAAATGTATGAATGTATAAATGCTCTAGTTTGATATGGATTCAATGGGAAAAAAATGTATTATATGTGTATTAGTATCTTGGTATATATTTTATAAACAAATATTATGTCAAAACTGATCAAAATGCAGAAAGACCAAAACGACTTTAACATTAGTCCAGTAAAATGCAGTATACATCGTTTTGAATAAGGTCGCTCAGCAAATAGATGTGTCAGAAAACAATAAATTTGAAAATTTTAATTGATTCAAAGTTTACGCAAAAATTGGTAATAAAAACAATTATGTACATACCAGTTTAATCCATTTGTGAAAATATAAAAGTGAAATACCTGATATGCCTTAAGTAGATCCAGCTTCCCATGGCCTTGTTCAAACATGCTGATGTTTGGGAGTCTCCGAGCTGAAGCCATGAGAGCCTGCTTCATGGCAGCCGGAGTCAGGTCACCACCAGCTCCAAGTACAGCGCTTGCCAGCAATGTAACTGCTCCAGCCACTACCGGTGACGCCACACTAGTACCTAATTTCAGAAGTCAAATAAACACGGTCATATTGGTATTTATAGAGGGCTTCCAATCACAAATATTTTTTTAATTACATAATAATACATAAATAATGTCTCATATCCAAACTTCATGAGACTACAAGCCCTGCGTTGAGTTACGACAAATACAATCAAAAGCTGAAGAATATTAAAATGAAAACATTATAGATAATATAAAGGTTATTTTTTACGCAGTAAGTATGTACATACAAAGAAAGAAGAATTTTAACATTGAAACCTAAAGTAAAAGCATATCGCACATCCGATAAAATAGAGTCATAATTTGAAAAAATCAGATTTTTAGTGAAGTATACAGAAAAATTATGTTTTGAAAATTTTACAAAGCTCTAGCTTTACTATTTACTCGTATTATACACTTACACTAACACTTATTTGAAGGCTGCCATTCTCAGGGTCATTTTTAACTATTTTCTTCATGACACTTGAGATTTTCCTTAAAAAATGTTATAGATTTTTTTCAGACAAATCTAAATATGAGGTGTGTTCAGAAAATAACGGGAATTTTCAAATTTCGCGGGTTTGGAGAGTCCAATTGTCATTTTTTTTTATTTATTATGTCAGTATACGTGCCCCTGAAGTATGCTAAAATGTTCAGCTGTATTTATTGTTTACTTTGTCTGTAGAAGCCACTAAGGCTAGATGTGTTTTTATGAGCTCGGTGATTTTTGTTTGTTAAAAAAATGGATCAAAGAATTTGTATCGAATTTTGTGCAAAAAATTTAAGAAAGTGTGTGAAATGTTAACAAACGCCTATGGTGAGTCTGCTATGAGTAAAAAAAGAGTTAAGGAGTGGTATAAGCATTTCTAAGATGGCCGTGAAGACATTGAAGATGACGAACGGCCCAGACGCCCCAGCACATCAACGACCGATGAAAACGTGGAAAAAGTTAATAAAATGGTTATGAACGATCGCTGAATCACAATCATAGAAGTCGCTGATGATGTTGGCATATCGATTAGGTCATGTCATTGAATTTTTTCGAATGTTTTGGGTATGAAACGCGTGGCAGAATTTTTTTTTCCAAAATTGTTTAATTTCTAACAAAAACAGCGGCGAATGGAAGTTGCTCAGGTATCACTAAATGAAGTCAATGACGATTCAGAATTACTAAAACGTGTTATAACAGGTGACGAAACATCGGTTTAAGGATATGACAAAACTAAGGCTCAATCGTCACAGTGGAGGCATTCTGGATCGCCAAGACGAAAATCGCCGAACACGTCTAACCGTAGCGGCTGCCACAAAGTAAGCAATGAAGAGAGCTGAAAATTTTAGCATACTTCAGGGGCATGTATACTGACATTTTTAAAAAAAAATTGACAATCAGACTCTCCAAACCCGCGAAATTAAAAAAAATCTTGTTATTTTCTGAACAAACCTCGTATATATGACACATCAAGATTGCTTTAAAGCGTGAAAAGAAAAATATAAAGAAATCTTTGAAAAATACATAGTTTTAACACGTGTTAATTTAGTATTTTGGCCCTCCTGGAAATTCTGCTTTTTTGAGTTATGACTATTTTATCGGACGTATGACACGTGTTAAATGATTCAGAAAATAAATAGTTTCATCTTTACATTAGAGCACATGTAAGATTATTTTTAAATTACACATTTGTATTTTGTGAAGATTTGAAATAAATACATTTTTGTAATGTCTCGCAGCAGTCTCATGCACATATACATTATGATTTATATCATCAAATTGTAATACTTTCTTGCTTTTCAATTATGGATTAAACAGACCAATATGGGTTAGCTTAAATTGGGGTCAAAGCTAAGTTAGTTAGATTAACCCCACACTGTGCAAGCTTGCCTACTTTACAAGGCATCACGTTCTTCATGTCTAGTGCTCACAGTTTGTAAGCAGTTCATAGGGACTTAACACGGGAAGACACAAAACAGCAGGCTGGTGACAGATTAGCCGGTTGTAATATGCGGATGCCATATAAACAGACACGGAATAAGATGAAATGTCCAAGTCATCAGATATCCTCTTATATTAAAACAATCATAGACAACCAAAACCAATACATCAATAATTAGGTTAGAAAATAAATTTCAGATTGCGTTAAAAATTAGGTACAGTAGACGCTGAATTAACCGGCGCCGCTTTAACCGGCCTTTCTAGGAATGCCTTTTTTGGAACGATGTGTGGCTTTTTCCTGTACATATTTTTTACAGTTTATGAAATGTTAATTTTTAATGTGTGAGTTTCTATAGAAGAGATAGATATAGAATAAAAGTTCTGTTTTTTTAGTATTTTGAAAAAATTGTGTTTTTTTTCCCTTGCGAAAGTGTTTTTTTTAATGTGTTTTTCACCACCTTCTCTTTAGCTGGCTTTTTCGTTATCTGGCCCTGGGTCGGTCCCGTCAAGGCCGGTTAAGAGAGCGTCTACTGTATTTACGTTTTTTCTAAATCTTACCAGATAGTGACCTGCAACCTCCTTTCATGCTTGATCCTCTAACACTGCTACCGTACGTTACAATGTCAGGTTTGACACGTCCATAACCCTATTGAAAATCACAATGTAATTATGTGTTTATTAATTTTGTATGTACACATATAAGTGAGGTGTGTTAAAACAAAGACGGCAATCTCCACCATTGGTCTTAAATGAGTTAGATATGGCGATAGATAGAGAAACAAAGATGCTATTGACGTATGTAAAGGTTTCAGGCCATAAATGGCAGTTTCTCATATATTTTTTACTTTATTTAGTTTTTTAAATTTTATTTCAACTTTATTTACTAACCCTCACGGACATTCATTTTACAAAAATAATTAAACTTTTTTATTTTCATACGCTGATGTTGTTTTTTTAAATTTTTATCTTGTTTCGCAGCAAGTTTGCAGTCTCCTTTACATTACAGAACAAAAACCAAAAAGCAAACCAAAACCATATATTAATTTAAAATAAGTCAATAGTTTAACGAATAAATGTACATACTTAGAGAATCTGCTGGCAAAAATTACAACAAATCATCCTTGCAGTCTGGGAAAAGTACTAAAAAAACATTAATTGCATATTACTAGAAACGAAAATGAGCAGATAATGCCATCTTTGTTTTAACACCCCTCATATAATAATCTCTCTTGTTCTATTTAAATAAATCTTTATGTAAAAATACCTGAGGCAGTTCCCATGTTGTCATCCCTCGTGAAGAAAATTTAGCAATTTGATCATCAAAGTTAATCCCTCCCACACCAATCACATCCATTTGATCAGCCGGGTTATTCAGGGTGCCATATAAAGGGCCATCATTGCCAATTGCTGATACCATTATAACCTTCACAAAATCACAAGATTTAAAAAATGAGTTACTTAAATGAATGCCTATAGTGTGAAAAAAATCAACTAAAAAATAATGTACTCGTATCGTACCTTATTGGCCGTAAGTTCCCATACTTTATCAACAAATGGTTGATCCATAAAATCAGGACCTCCAATACTCAGATTCAGCACATTAATCTTTTTTAATATTGCATAGTTGAATGCATCTAAAAACCATGATGTATAAGAAACCTGAAAAATTCAAATAACCATTTAAAGAGTCAAGATGAATCGATATATTTTTTTTAAAACCAATGGTGATTCTATTGATCATAATTTTAAATGGGATCGTCATATATTTAAACTTTGTGATCGATTGCGGACTCTTGTGAGTACTTTTTATAAGTTATCTTTTATTTTGCCTAAAATCACTCTTAAAATTATTTATTTTTCTTTGGTAGAATCAATAATAAGATATGGTATAAAGTCGTGGGGACATTCGACTAAAACTAATATTAAAATCATCTAGGGTCTACAGTATTCTATAGTTAAGCGAATTGTACCTGCAGAGATTTACGAACAAAGAAGTAATAATGATCTCCTGTACAAAACAATCAAAACTCTGCCTGTTCGAGGACTACTGTAATTTAATAGTAATACATTCAAGTTTCCTCTCAAACATAACCATAATACTCGTTTCACGTCTAATGATGGCTTGGTAGTACCAAAAGTATGTAATAAATATGGAAATAGAACTCTCAAATATTTAGTACCTACAATTTTTAATTTATTACCAAAAGAACTTAAATTTAACTCACATTGTAACAAGAGCAAAATAAGAGAGTGGCTACTCGATCAAGAGTTTATATATGAATAGTAGCTTAGGTGTAAATATTTTAATTTTTCATATATTTTCTAGTATTTAAAAAAAAAATTATATGTTATTATTTGTATAAACATGTTTATTCTGATCTTTCCGGCTGTTAATTTTAATCTGTTATTCATTGTTTTTATAAATGTAAATAATATTATTAAGTCAGTATAAATATAATCTTCACCAACAAGCAAAAAGTGGCTTGGTGGGATTTTAGTTTTAGTAAAAATATAACAAGTGAAATTTTTTTTAAATTGTATAAATGTATAATTATGCTTTTAAATAAATAAAATAAAAAATTCGTTATATTTACCAATAAAAAATAAATAAACTTATTTAACATGCCTAGAAAAGTTTATTGTATAATTAAATTCAAATAAAAAATTTCTACTTGTACTTAAAAATTTACTTGTCTAGGGTAAATAAATACCTGGTTATTTGTGAACACTCTAAAAATGTGTAAATCTGCATCGGGAGCAAAGCCCAGACACTCCTTGCTAGAAGCAATGACACCAGCCACAAAAGTTCCATGTCCCAAACCATCTTCTAAAGTTTTCTCATTTGTCCAATTTGTTCTTTCCTTTATTTTTTTGAAATGAGGATGTGTTTTGGCCAAACCAGTATCAAATACTGCAACTCTTACTCCATTACCTAAAAAGTTAAAGTTTTGTAAAATATGGAAAATGTGAATAAAGCAATAATTTTAAGATCATATTGTGAGCAGTTATATTTCAGAGATGAAAGATACAAATTGAAACGATTTCTTTTTCATTAAATCTAAATAATTCTTCAAATTGAAATTTCATAGTACATTTATTTTATTAAAAGACATTAAAAATAATGGAATTAAAAAATACACCACTTTAGTAATGATTACAACAATTTTATTAACTTGAAAATATTAAAATCAAAGTAGAGGTAAATACACAAATATTTTTTCAATTGCGTACATGTTACTTTTTAGTTTCACCATTTTTTACATGTATGTATGTATAGACTAATATATCATCGAAATCATAGAACAACGACATGTGTAATTTTTTTACTTTTCAGGAGAGCAGATTAATGTTTTTTTTTACACTTTTTGTCATAACTCAAAAACTACAAAAGTATTGCCTTTAATACACGGATCAGATATATAAATTTGGTTTCTTTCAAACCTAAAATGCAAATAATCCTTTTTTATGGCTAAATTTCCAGAAAAGTCACGTGTGTCATTGTTCTTCAGAATCTTTGGAGTCGCATATTAAAATCGTACTTTGTTCTATGGACAATATTTAAATAAACTTTGGCTTTTTAAAGCATTTTATGGTGTTTACACCTGATAGGGAACAATGGCTGCCCGATAGCCCCTACCCTACAGGGAAAGAGACATTGTGTGGTACACCAATGAGTCCAAGAAAGATGGACAAGCAGGTGCAGGGATACACGGAGTTAGACCCGCGAAAAGGTTCTCCTTTAGCCTAGGGCTCTATCCCACTGTCTTCTAAACGGAACTTTATGCCATCTATGCCTGTGCATATGAAAATTTGCGCAGACAATACAAAAACAAAAGAATTTATATTCTCTCAGACAGTCAGGCTGCTCTAAAAGCACTGAACTCTGTCGAGATCAATTCTAAATTAACCTTAGAGTGCTTACGGGCGCTTAATTGTGTTGGTGAGTGTAACAGTGTGACAAAAATTTGGGTACCTGGACACACAAAGATGGGAGCTGAGACAGCCCCAATATTATTGTCAGTGATGCATACATTTAAAAAGGATGGAGCTAAAAAGTAACATATCAAATGCGTTTTAAAAATTGTGTGTGTATTTACCTCTACTTTGATTTATGAATAAGGAGAAAACACAGAATTGTAAGATTTTTAATCCTCTCGATTTCTATTGAAAAATAGTGAGTTAGTAAAGTAGTTATAGAGAATGGCTAAGCAATTGGGAATAAACATGAGATTTTCATAAAAACGTCTCTTTAACCAATAAAATTAAATATATTGCACTCAGCATTTGACACAAACTTAAAGAAGTTTTAACATCGTAAATGTGAAAGGTGTTTTTTACAAACCTGTAATTCCCATCCCCCATAAAATATCTGCCTGTAAGACAGCTGTTATTTGTCGAGGTACAGCTTTCAATAATTTTCTAAAAGTATTGTATTCTTGCTGTAAAACATAAGAAAATTCAGGTCTATATAAATAAATTCTGAGAGATGATATGAGACATTATTTATTAACAGCATGAACCATTAGTAGAATTTTTTTGTATTAAAAAAATATGACCAACAGAATAAAAATATATACAGGGTGACCCAATATGAGTGCACGATTCAAATTTGAAGCCATTTTTTTATTTTACTGGTCGCAACTCGGAAATTTGACAGCAGGCATCAACGATTGTTCCGATTATTAAAAATGAAGCGCTACACAACTGAATAACGCGTTATCATTGTAAAAACCCATTACAAAAATGGGGAAAGTTACGCTGAAACCTCTCGCAAACTTTACGAAATTTTCGGTCGTGGAAGTGCACCTAATGTGGCATTAGGTGAGAAGAGTGATCAATAAATTTGAAAAAAATGGGTTGATTATGGGCAGTAAGTCCACTGAGCGTCGACGTACCGCTCGGTCTCTCGAAAATATTGCTGCTGTAAACGATAGTATTACCGAAAACCCGGGAACATCAATTCGGCATCGTTCACAACAACTTCAAATTTCACAAAGCACCACGCAGCGAATTTTGACAGAAGACCTCAACCTTCACCCATACATGGTTCACCTCACTCGGGAGCTCAAACCAGCAGACCATGTACAGCGCCAGCGATTCGTTCAATGGTTGACGGAGCAAAATGAAGTGAATGCCGATTTTTCGAAACAAATCATCTTTACCGATGAGGTACATTTTCATCTGACTGGTTCATCAACAAACAAAATTGTTGAATTTGGGGCTTAGAAAATCCGCGCGTGATCCATGACAAATGCACCCACAACGAGCAACTGTCTGGTGCGGATTTTGGTCAGGCGGCGTGATTGGGCATTACTTCTTTGAAAATGAGGCCGGAAATGCAGTGACTTTGAATGGCATTCGTTACAGGAACATAATAATGGAGTTCTTGTGGCCTCAACTGGATGGTATGGATCTGAACGACATGTGGTTTCAGCGGGACGGTGCCATCTGCCACACCGCGCACGAAACAATAGATTTATTAAAGCAAAAAACATTTATTATTAATTAACTACTTTCATTCATACTTAATTTTTTTAGATATAAATACTGTACATATTTTTAGTTTGATCTATATTGTGAAAGACACCAAGCAAAAATCTTATTATTAGGTGTACAATTTTACTTTTACCGTTTTTTTTCCAAAATTCGAGGCCATACTGTGACAAAATGGTTAAACATTTATGAGTTATGATTGAAAGTATTGTCCATCGCTGGCCACTACTTTATACTATCTTTCGGGCAGCGTATGAAACCCGCGTTGAAAAAACTGGTCATCTTTTGAAGCGATCCACGAATCGATCCAATTTTTTACTTTTTTATAAGACCAAAAGTGCTGGTCAGCCAGGCCGTGTGCCATTGATCAAATCAAGTCATAGTTAAAGGAAGCAATGTCTGGAGAGTAGGGTAGGACTTCCCATTCCAATGTTTCCAAGTAATGTCTTGACCACTTTTGCAACATGGGGTAGACATTACTTGGAAACGCAGCTTGACTTTGACACGAGTCTTCATCAAGTGATGCCTCCAATTCTGCATCTTCGAAAATCTTCTCTCTTCCACCACTATGGCTGCCTTCGATGTGAAAATCACCATTCTTGAAGCTTTAAAGCTTTAAAACCACTCACGATATGTTCTTCCACTAATAGTGGCCTCACCATTAGTATTTGAGAGCACTGAATGAGATTTAGCCGCAGATTTCTTTATATTGAAGCAGAAAATTGAAAACGTCTCGCAAATGACGAGAATTTGGCTTGTAAACTGTCATTTTCAATAGAGAATAACTTTAAAATCCAGACACAAATCAAGTAATGTTTCTATGAGGTTATATTGACAGATGCCCAAGTTTAGTGTATGATCTGTTTTTTTTTACTACTACTTACCGCTAAAGCCATCTACAGGAAAACGGCAGAAGCAAAGTTGTACACCTAATACTTTACTAGTAGAAATCATTGTCATAGTGATATGACACAATAATATCATTATACATATACCTGCGAAAATATAAATCGAGACTGGAAAAAAAATTATCACCGCAATTGCTAGAAAGTAATTACTAATATCTACTAATTACCAATGTAAAATAAATCTTAAATTGTTTATTTGTAAACTAAAAGCTTTGTAATTAGACGCTGCAGCGCTATATCCTGTCATCCTCCCATAGTCTATCTAAGTTATATGTGTATGGAATAATAAACTTGTTGACTAAGTAGCAAAGAACCTTATTTTCTATACGCACATAATGTATTATTTCTGTTATGTTTGACCCTTTTTACAGGTGGCCATTTTAAAATTGAACAGAAGAATTATTTATCACACTGTGATTTTATTATTTATTTAGGCATGGTAGAACAATGACATATGTGCGAAAAATGGAACATCGACTTTTTTTATATTCGACATTGAAAAAGTTATATAAAGACCTTTATTTTAAAAGATTTCAAAAAAACATATAAATATAGCTAACCCAAGTATCAAATGGTATACTTTTATACTTATGAAGCTGTGAGACAAAGTGTCAAAAAAAAATTGAAACCGCTCTTAAATTGAAGAAAATCGCATGCGTCGTTGTTCTAAGATCCCGACGACATTATATCTTAAAGTAATGTTCAAATTTTGATATTCTTGTTTATTTTTAAACGTTTTTTCCCATTTTGTAAAAAAATTACCACCAAATTTAATTTTATGACTTCTTTTATTGAAAATAAAAAGGTAGCAAAAATACTACTTTTATATTACAACTTGCCTTTACATACTTTGTTTATGAAAAAATGTATCATTTTCTTTGCAAATTGTTTGTATATCTTTTTCTGTAGTGTTTCTTAAAACATCCGCGTCCGCAGATGTCACTAATTAAAATCCACATCTGCGTATGTCGAAAAAGTCACATCCGTTACATCCCTAGTCTAAATGTAGTTTTGCCACAAATTATTAAACAGTAAAATTGCATACTTTTATTGATATATCTTCCTCAGAACTTTGTGATCTGATGAATCTGCTTTTCCAAGTACTTTGGTTTGAAGAGGTGTTCCTTTTTCTCCTTTTGGGTTTAGAATTAGTTTTGTGCGTTGAAGTGTCTTCTTCGGGGCTTAGGTATTTTATGGCTCTGTGCACCATCTGCTGCGCTGTTACACTCTTTATTGAGGGATGGTCTTCCAGAGCAGAAACACCAGTCTGTTTGTCCGATTCATTTAATAAAACTACATCAAAGTCGCTCGGAAAGTCTTGGGCTGGGTTAAAACGATTTACTATCCTCCAATTGCTTACCTAAAATACAAGTCTTATTAAGTATTGTGTTGAGATCACAAAATCAAAGTTTGTCAATGGTACGGTTGTATTAGTACCGGGTTTGTATACTGACACGTTTATGTAATCATTTGGAAATATAAAATTATAAGTAGTGTGGTTAAAAGTTGTTAAGTCCAAAATATCTATGTTTTGTTATTAAAGAAAATATCCAAAAGAATGGAAATAGTGTTTTTTTAGCACTCTGTACCGCAACTGTTCGTCGGCCTCGTGGTGTAATGGTCAGCGCGTCTGCCTACCATGCAAGAGGTCTCGGGTTCGATTCCCGACATGGTTAATTTGAAATATTTATTTAAAAGGATGTTTTCACACTAGAATATTTCATAGTCCCTGGACTGGTACCTGAAGCGTAAGCGTTACCTTCATGTAACAAAAATTGATTAAGATATGCTGCGATTGGTGTACCATGCACCATTAGATACGGAAAAGGAATGATGATGATGTACCGCAAACACTATCACAATTTATTCTGACTCACATTTTATCACTTTACATGCTCTACTCTATGTACATTTACTATAGATCATTTAACTTCAGTTTTAAGTCAATTAAAAAAAAAACTTTTTTAAGAATGGAAAACAAGTCCAAACACATGCACATTATACTCCGCTACTTTAAGGCCATGAGATTCAGACAAAGGCTGCATTTTTAAGCTTGCTTCAACCAAATACATAGTTGTGTCCTATGAAAATAGAAAAAAAGTCAAGTAAAACTAGATGAGACAAAAGATCCCAAGAATTTCTAACCACTGTTGCTTTTAACCGAATACCTACATCGCGAAATGTATTAGGCACACTTAATAAATTCTGATTTTATGGGGGGATTTAAAAAATAACATCGGTTTATTATTATCTACATTTTAAATATATTTTGTGCACATAATGGCACACACACACTTTTTTCCATATTGTCTACCATGGGCATACACTCCATATAGGCATACTTATAAGCAGTGCCTACCGTCTACCCTGGTTATCATAAAAATATTAAGAGTCCAGAATACATGCGTAAATTCTATATAGTCAAATGCCTATATGGAGTGCCCGCTGCCTACTAATTTTTGTCAAATGTCACTATATTTTGGCCATTATTTTCCACATTTTTTTTAACTTCTGTTTTAATCTGAATTTCTGCTAACACTTATTAAAAAATATATTGAAATTATTAACCCCTCTACCGAGAAATTTTGTTAAGAGTGTGTATGTACAGCGAGTAATATTTCTATAAAATTATGAGTTTTTTCATCATGCTCAATGTAATAATTGTATTATGTATAATAATAACATTGTTAATTACACATATTATTATTAAACGGTTTTGACAGAATGACTAATTTGAACGATGGAATATTCCGTCATACTCGGTTAACAGGTTAACCGTAAATTTTTAATCTGACTTAGGTCGGATGATTTCATTTCTAAACCACTTCATACTTTTTTTTATACATGTCTCTGTCGCTCAATATCCAGGTCACCTGAAGAACATGTCCCAAGTATTTAAACTTAAGAGACTATTTCTAACTATGTCCTTTTGAAAATATTGATTTAGTAATAGTCCATGGTACTTTTTTTTTTTAATTGTGGATTTAAGTATCACTCGTCTTTTATTTCTATAATAAATTGCAATGAACTTCCATCATTAATTTTCACTAACAAATATGAATGTTTTAAATATATATTAATTGATGGCATTAGTTGTAAATATATTGTATAAAAGGTAATAAGTAGTAAATACTAACTCTATATATAATATATTACTAACACATGTGTAAATAAATATGTAAATTAATGTAAATAATATGAATCAACTCGACATTGGTTAGAACACCCCAGAGGGGAGGTGAAAATTGCCATTTCAAAATAAGGAGGAGGACCATACATAATCAATGTAGCGAATAATATTTATAGATTCATTACCAATATGGCAACCGACTTCTGCTTCATTTAATTTATATATGAGCGCATTTGTGTAGATGTTACAAAGGTATGGTGGGGTCAAACCTGTACCAGATCTGTAGTATGCCTACTATTCCGAAGAAATCCCACATTGTAAAGCTTTGACCATAATAATATACTGTATTGAACTGCATCAAGAGCTTTACTCAAATCCTAAAAAACATGTGAATATTTCTGCGTTGCTATTTACATAGTAACGCACAGATTGCTTAAGTCCTGGCAGTCTCGGTTGACAAACCTGGTCGGAAACCGAATTAAGCATCATTAATTTATTTTTTTTGGAAACAGAAGTTTTTCAAATACTTTAGCACACACGGTGGCCAGTGATATAGGTCGATATCTGTTTGTCACTCATATTAATTGTATTACTTTTTGGAACAGGAACAACAATTCGTCACCTGAATGCAGATCTATCCTAAGTCACATACAAGTCAATTTTGATTTAATTAGCTCATTGTGTTCTTTATGCAACTGATTTTGTTGTGCAGAAAGATCCTAGCTGGAATTATCATATTTCCATAGATTTTTTCGACGTGTGCAGAAATATCAGGAAAGTCGGGAGAGTTTATTATTATACTGAAGAACTATCCTATTTAAAAAATAATGTAACATAAACTAATTTTGCAGTCTATGAATTTAATAGATCTGGTCGAAAACCATATATGTTTAAATGCCTCCTCTGCAAAACTAGCTTAAATGCAGTTATGATAGTTCTGCATTCAGTTGACGAATTGTTTTCACTAACAGTACAGGAATATGTTGATGAATTGATGTTTTTCATGAAATATTTTGTGATCATAAATATACTTACTCCAGAATGATTCAGAGCAGCAGTTATAAACCCAGCCCTGGTAAAAGGTTTGTAATAACCCCTAAATGATACAATGTACTCGTTTTGTACAATTTCAGTTTTGAACTCAAAATCGAGAACTGGAGCCGCAGTCCCGTTCGCCTCATTACATTTTAGATAATTAAAGGCATGACAGCCATCAGCGTATCTACTGTCAATTGATATGGTAAAGAAGTATTGAATAATAAAACAATACAATAGCGACACACGCATTTTGGGAAATACGAGCGTCGAATATCAACTAAATTATCTCCGATGACATAACAAAAAACACTTTTAAGTAGGTATATGATTTTTAATACAAAAGCCCGACAGAAAGCAAAGTGGCCTACCACAAATTAGCGAAATTTGACAAATGACAACTAAAATTATCATTGGTGTGAACTTAATTGAATACTAACTAATCATAGACAATATACATAGATATTAAGCAAAGTAATCATAAACTTAGTGATAATTATGATATATATATAAGTACTTACTCAAATAATGTTTAAAAATAGTGCAGTAAAAAATAACGTCGAAAGATTTGCTAAGCTTAAATGGTCATTTGCGGAACATGCTGCTAGATTAAAAGACCAAAGATGGACTAAAAGCTAAAAGGGTAGTTGAGTAGAGACCTCGTAAAGAGAAAAAAAGTAAAGCGATACCTTCATCCACATGATGGTCAGATGATATAAAGCGAATAGAGAAATATTCATTTTTTTACAATTTTCAAGTAATTAGGGTCTAAAAAATACTGTAGAGTAATTTTTTTTTTTTATTAGAAGGAAATAAAATATTTGTATGAAAACGGTCATTGCATTGGCCACGCCACTAACATCCCTTCACAATGCATGTTTATTTTGAACTTTCTTTGAATCCGTTAAAAAAAATATTGAACATCATCACGAATCTTTACGTCACAAGTGTCAATGCTAAACATGTCATGTTTTTCTGGGGACATGTTTTTAAAAATTATATTTTTTTAAGTCATGTTTAAAAAACATTTCTCCATAATAGCCGTATTGATTTTGAAAATACTATTAATTTTCCTTAATCAATTTCATTTATTTTTATCGGTATTCGTAGTATGTGACATTTCCTTTTTGTTGGTTACTGGATACAGAAAGTGTAAGAAAGGGACGTATTGAAAAGTATGGGGAGGCTTATGTTCAGTAGTGGACAGAAATGGCTGTGTGAATATGTGAATATGTGAAATAAAAGCAACAAGAGTGAAGTATTTTCAATTGTTTATTGAAAATCAATGGCTAATTTCCAATTTTATTATTATTCAATCAAAGTGCACATGAGAAATATGAGCAATTATTGAAATTGAATTGAATAATTTTATTTTTGATTAAATATTTATAATAAATAGGGACAACATAATATATGTATTACATCCGTAATTATTCATAAGTGACGATTATAATCTGCAGTGACGCACCCAAGGGTAGGGGGGGTACATAGATGCGTATTCTTTTTTATTTCCAAAGATATTGAATTTAAATAATTGTCCTAATTTTTGTTCTGTCATCCTTTCAAAATTTTATTGTGAGTTTCTCTTTTTTGTTAAATAGGCGCCATAAGGTTTTGGTGGGTTTTTTCGTTCGTGCCTATTTCAATTTATGTTGAAATTTTTGTTAGTTTAGTTATATGTTTATTATTGCAATTAATTTATATATTTTTGTTGTCTATTTTTTGTATCTTTATTTTTATGCTTTTCTGTTTATGTTGTTCTAATGTTTATTGTAAATTAATATAACTTGTTTTTGGCCGGTGTTATCAAGTTTTAGTAGAAGACTCTGATAAAAGAATAAAAATAAAACTTTGTTGACTATATTATGAAACTAAAATATTTTCTCACTAACAGTACAAAACATAAATAAATTAATGCCTGATTTGGGTTGTTTTGAACACGATATTTTGTTGAATATAATACAATATTGAACACAATCCGTGTTTCACAATATTTTTTTATACCATCCAAAGGTTTTAACATTCCCATTAACTTTTCTGGAGTTGATACAAATGCCAGGAATTCTAAAACTGCATTTGAATGTCAATGCCAATATTCTTAGGTTGATTCTCAAATACACAAACCTAGCCGTACATTGTCTCCCACAAAGACCGATTTGCGAAAAAGAAAGACATCAAACCCACCGATGTATCTAGCAGGAGTATACTGAGCGAATTGTAATTCTGGAATATCTTTGGCAGGGAGAAGATAACGGCATAAATAAATTCAGTCTCGCGATGAATCTCAAATAATTCAAGACACTTTTTCGTTGCCTTGGTTTGACGATAAAGGTTTGGTTTCCTTCATTCCGTGTGAAAGAAATAAAGTTATCCTTGTATCAACTCTGCATGATGACAACTCTATTGACCCTCAATCTGGAGAGCAAATAAAACCAGAGATTATCATTTTTTACAATGGGACAAAGAGTGTTGTTCATACAGTGTTCTTCGAAGCGGAGATATTCTTTGCAATATTGAATGTTTCGCCTTGGAAACACACTTGAAACCAATCATAAAAAGGTATTTCCGAAACCGCTAACACATGAACTGATGATTGAATTCCTACGCAGAATGGAAAAAATATACCCCGTGGCCTACAATTACGGATAAAAATGTTCCCCTCTAGGGTTCTTCTTCTTCTGGTGCCTTATCAGGGCTCCCCGACGTTAGCGATTACCGCAGCGAAAGCATCTTGGTCCCACGCTACTCTGCAGCCAGGACAACGGCTTATTGAATGTAGGTACTCGCCACAGTGATTCACGGAAAAAGATGACCAGGGTGGTGTCCCGTTGCCTTCTCTGGTGTATTTTTCTGTCGAGGTTACCTTCCGTTAGCTGGTTGGTTCTGGTTTGGAGGCGCCAGAAACTCGCCTTTCATCCTTTCGTTATCTGCTGTATCCACACCATTATGAGTGTGATCCCATTACCCGGGGTTCGCGACGTAGACGCTAACGAGTTGGACTAGTCAGTAGTGTTGTTGGTGGAATGCAACTGGGGATTCGCAGCATTTTATAGAATCACACCCTACAGCAAGATGTAACTCACTGCGATCCTACTGACGATTCGAACCACTCTAGGGTTAAACGAAAAAATCACCATCCCCTCACCATTCAATAGAGGTAGATCATATGTTAACTTTGGAGACGGGTGTGAAATGGCAGTCTCAGCATGAATGTCAAAATTATCACAAAGCCATCAAATTAATGTTAGTCAGCCAGCTTTGCTTTTTTGTACTAATAATGTATAAATTTGAATTGAATATGGTTTTCGTAACATTCATGTACCTTATGATATAAAAAGTATACCTTTATATTTTTATATCTTTAAAAAAAAAATATTTAAGAAGGTAAACGTGAACAGAAAATATAAGAGGAAAAATAATGAAACCCGCTAAACCGCGAGACCGGCTTGTCAGCAAGTATTTTTTTAATATATAATGATTGCCTTAATATAAAGTCTTATGTATTTAATATACATATCTTTTTCCCTAATTATAATGTTTGCAAATGTTTATATTTATGCCTCGTTTTAATATTTGATTACTTTTGTTTTATTATAATATTACTTCTTATGAATTAAGTCATTAAATTTAAGTTATTACCTTAGTCTACATTCCTATAAAGGTCAATGATTACTTTTGAAAAGTTAAAGTTAATATTTATAGTTAAGAACGGCCATTTTCAAAACAGTGCCTGCCAAGCACACTGCGCCCGAATTCAGGTGGCCCAGAGGTGCGCCCGACAAAGGGTTTAAGAGGCCATTGTCAATCATAGCCGGCCGGCCGTATTCGTGATATTTTAAACCACATGTTTTTCATACATTTGCGAACATATTTCGTCATTTTTCATTGCTAAACCGCCGCTCGCTCGCGTTTTTTGCTTTCAAAACCGTAAAATGCTCTTAAAATAACCGTAAATTAGTGTAAAAGTTATTCTAGCACTTTTTTGAAAACTTTGATGTAAAAAAGTTTATAAGTGCTGCGTTCCCAATAACAACGAAGGAAATTATAAATCTGGTCAAAAAGTTCACACTTTTGTGTTTCCCACAAAGCCATGCATCGCAAACATTTTACACTAACTTAACACCTACGGTCTAGTAAAAACATATGATTTAAACCTTCTTATAAATCAACAATAAATATTCGTCTCTCTAACATAACTTTTATGCTGTATGGTTGTATATAGGTACGTGAAATTTCTTTCTTTTAAAAAAACATTGGTTTATTAAAGTGTTTGTTCTGTTTATTTTTAATATGTAAATGAGCGTGGTTTTGAAAAATGATTATTTCAACAATACGTCAAATGGTACCCATTCCGTAAAGCTTAGTTTTAAAAAATAAACAGGTCCTCGGTTACCTTTGTATCTAAATTTTTGAAAAAAAAAACAATAGGTAAGCTATTTATAACCTACAATTTTTGACGTTTACAAACGTCAAAAAAAATGTCCCACATCATATCAGTGCATACCTAGGTGGAAGCATGAGTGTTATTTTTCCTCATGCAACACTGAGCTAGTATCAGAAATCGATGACAGCTAAAATTGACGTCTGCGCCGAGCGTCAAGTCGCGGCTTGCGCCGCCATTGCTTATTGTCAATTGTCAGGATTGTCAACCCAATACTGCAACGTTATTGCGTCGTATTGTTTGTAGTTTATTTTATAAGAATTATTTCGCATAAATCTTCCAGTAAATCGAAGGTATGTCAAATTTAATATGTACATTTCATTGCCACTTCGGTTTGTGTCATGTAGATATTCTGCACCCTAATCTACTCGATCATTTTTGTGAACTTTAGCTCTTGTGTTGTATTTCATTATCAATGTAATGTTTCTTATGTATACCTATATTAATTTGCGGTATAATATATTACTCGATGTAGAACAATCTATTTCGTACCCAGATCTTCAATGCAATGGACAACTGAGTCATACGTCACCCTTAATTATTGTATCAATCAATAGTTGAGTAATTGAAAAACACAATGTAGGTACATAATTTGTCTTCTTTTTTAGTTTCTATGAAAATTGTTTTGTTTTATAAAGAAGGGGTATTCATTTTTATTCTAATGTAATAATCAATTTGGAAAAACAAAAATATAGAACTTAATTGAGAATTGTGATTTTACTTTTGAGTTATTAAATCTGTAGATACTTATTACCTGTTATAATTAATTTTACTTCTCAGAAAAATACAGTAAAATCGAACACATTTTTACATCAAAACATAGAACTTCAGCAACCAAAAGTTCCAATGAAACGCTAGAATTAAAATGTTTTGATGATTGATTTTAGCTATATGGTGATGTTTAAAAAAATCATTTTTTTGTACATTGTTTACTTTACAAAATTAGTTTTTCTGCTTGTATCATGATTCCAGCGCACTTTAGTAAATGAGAAAATGCAATCCAAATATTTGTAGTAATTAAACTAGAGAAATGACAATGATGATTGTCTGCAATTTTTGCCAATATACGTCTGTAGTTACCCAAATCTTTTGAAGTTAAAGTGGATAATGCTGACAAAGGACCACCATAGCGTTACCATAAACTTCTTTTGGGTGGTCAAGTTTAGGACATTATTTGGCTGGAGCCCCTTTATCTTACCACTGTACACTTTCTGTGCTCTGTACGCTTACTATAATTAAAATATTGAAAGAATTAAGTTGCTTTCGAAGTTCTCAGATAACGTCTTTGGCGACAGTTTTCGATATCTTTGTAAAATCAAGTTTAAACTACTCATTTTCAATGCCAAGATTTCTTTTTTATTATGTATGAGATTTTATTTTTATTTATTTGTTCTTGTACATTAAAAATAATAATTACATTATTTTGAAACATGTCCTAAATACAAATCGTCATTCGGCGTGCATTACTGCCAGTTTACATAAACTTTTTACAGTGGAAAGAAAAAACTGTTCTCAAAATCAAATCTAACACATTATTTACTTCGATTCGTCGTTACTGTTCTTCTTCAGAAAGCTCGCCTTCTATTGGTCCCACGCATATCATATTATTAGGGAATATCCAATAATATGATACACGTGGTTATAATTCCCTCAATATGAAAATATAATTTTTGACAAAATTGAAGATTGGCGGTAATGCACGCCAACCGAAGATATGGCCTGATTTACTCATGTGTAAATGAATTTTTGGTCTTTAATTAGTGTTTTGCAAATTAAATTTGTATACATTGTATACCTATACATTGTATTTACTATTCTTAATAGAATTCCATTGTTAATACGCAGTAACTTATTTGGCTGGTAAATGGGTAAATCTACTACTGGCACTTGATTTGGCTAGCTGTGTGTACACACATTGAATTAATTGTTATGTCAATGTTTCAGTACCGAATATATTAATTTATAAAACAAGATAAAAACTAGTAAAATATTTATTTTACTTTAAAAATTGATAAGTTAAAGATGATGAACTTTTTTGGGGAGGTAACATGAAAGAAAAGGCATTTACAGGGCATATGAGTGATCACTTTGTTACGCGCACCATTTTGCCTATTTTTTGGAACCTTTATAAATGCTTGTTGTCATAAAAAGATCTACATTTGAGTTTTGGAACATCGCCTTCCTCTAGCAACATGTTGATTTATAATTGCCAATTAGATTTAAATTTCATTATAATAAAACATGTAAAACATAAATTTTATTCAGTAATTTAGGTTAAATTTTACAAATATTATAAGTTAGGCATGTTTTTATCTTTGTAAAATTGCTCAGAGTGATTTATTTTTACCTTTGTTTGCCATATTTGAGTTACTTCTCAGGTACTGTGTTTCCTAAGGATTTATTTATGTAAACATTTATGGTCATTTGCAGATGTAATATGGATAAATCATCTATACAGATGGGCGGTATTTTGGATACAGAAATCGGCCACTCTTCTACCTTTTCAAATGCTCTCTTAGAAGAACACAACACCGTAAGCATGTCTAATGACACCAAGTGCTCCAAGGATAGAAAATTAAACCTGGAATTTTCAGAAATACAAGATAGTTTACACAGGAGCGAAATATTTGATGGGAACATCCAATTTAATCTTGAAAATAAACATAAAAATGGCAACAAGAATTTATCCTTTGATCTTCCTCTACAATCTTCGGGAGCTATGATTTCTAGTATTAGTAGCTCATTAGCAGAGACGCCTGGTGACTCTGGTGTCCTTTGTCTGGACAGTGATGCTTCAGAGCTCACAGGGGAATACCCTCCTGGTATGACCCTTAGTCTGGTAGAGGCGGATGAGTTAGTCTCTGACAATCCAAACTCTGATGGAGAAGGAAAGTTACCCGATATTGGCATCCAGGCAAAAGCCACTCTACTAAGAAATAAATCTGTTGACTTGGACGATGTGATGACACAAAGTGATATAGAGAATCAAAACATAACTCCTCCAATGCATGATTTTAATATTACAGAATCTGTTAAATATCTCTCCAAATCAAAACACAATTTAATATCCGACACACTACAAGATTTCTTACCCGATGTTGTCAAAACTACGTCATGTGATTCCATTATTACTTCAAAATGTTCTCCTTTACAAAAAGCTAGTTCTTTTGATTTATGCTCTGTAGATCCTTCTGTTTCTGGTGCAAAACCCAAAGTTATGGAAGCCATGAAGTCCGCTTCTGACGACATTGTATACAGAAGAAAGTGTAATAAGAAAGCATCTAACTCATCACAACCAAAAAAGAGAGTTTCTTTTCACGAAGATATTTTGAACAATACAAGAACGGATAACATTCACATAGAACATGGGTTTACTATGTATAGACCAGAAGCCTCAATGAGCTATTTCTCTGGCAGAAACTTTAAGAAAGTGACAAATGCCAATAATCGCTATTCTTGGTGCACAGTTGGAGACAATAATTATTTTGACATGCATCAGCTCCAAGGTCGCAATACAAGATCTGATGTTCTTACTTATGGTCGGACTGATGTAAGCGGTTATCCTGATAAGAGTGGAATATATGAATATCAAGATGATAACTATTTGACTAAAAATACTACTAAATCATGTGACTCTGAACACTGTGTTAATAAAATTAGCACTTGTAAATGTCCCAAAGAAGAATCAACTCAGAATTCAAATGATTCGCCAGTAAACCGGAGACAATTGTACATTTGCAGCTGCAATAGTTCAGATTCAAATTTGAGTTCAGAATCTGAAACATCTTCTAGTCAAACTTTATCATTTAACTCTGATACTAATGTGAAATATTCGACAGGTGTACTGAGAAAGTGTGATAGTGCGCAAAAATCATATTCATGTGACTGTATAGAAAACAATGTTAGACCTATGATGAGAACTATGTATTTCTCAGATGCTGACATCAACAATCATACCGATCTAAATAATGATGATACTCAATTACAAATGAGTGAAATACTACCAAAAGCCAGTTGCTTGAAAAAATCTTCCTTGAAAAAAAAGCGTTATATTCGCACAGATATAATTGAAGAGCATGATTCCAGAAATACAAATACCGAGACTGGAAGTATGCGTAAATTATTGGATTCTAAAAATCTATTTGGATCCTTGAAAAATATTTATAAAAACATTAATTTTGGTCTAACTATTGCTGAAAGAGGTGTTCCAGAAGGATCCGAAGATTGCCAAAGTGTCTTGGAGGTCTTACCAACAGAAAATAATTCAAAATCTAATTCAACTTTCCTTTCTAAAAGTTTTGATGCTGGATTTGGTAGCAGTTATAACCAAATAGACAAGAGAGTTAAAATTGAAAACTATAGCCGCAACTATACTCACAAAGCTGACGACCAGCTTAGAAGGCGAGGTGAAAATCTACATGAGAATATATTCAAATCTGCCACAACACAGCTCGGAGCTTCTAATGTTACCAAGACTCAAAATGATATTTCTAAACAAAGTTTAACCTTAGATATGAAGGCTAACAATTGTAAAACATTCATGGATTGGAAATCTCAAAACAATCCAAATTTTCTTAATGTTGAACTTAATGGAGCTGGTGCTATGCGCAACAAATACATAGTTAATTGTGAAAGTACTGTTTACGAACATAAAGGTGTGTCTTATTGTTATGAGTATGATACATTTCAAACTACTTTTGATACATCTAAAGACACTTTTACTCCCATTAATGATAACATTTCACAAGCTTCCACACAAAATGTTATCAAAGAAAAGAAAGATGATATTGCGAACAAAGACATTTCTAATGATGTTAGTTCTAACACATCAGCAAATTGTAAAATCCAAGACGAAGAGATATCTCCCACGCCCGATATTATATCTGAAAGTGATTCCCTACCCGATAACACAGATAAAGCCAAATTTAAATTGTCCAAGTACATAATCGATCAAAGTGATTCCTCCAAATTCGGGGTATCGAAACATTTGTCTTCTCCATTAAAACAAAAAAATGTTATGCGTTATGAAAAATCTACCAAATCTACCTTCGATATGAATATTAAAGACAGTTGTGACTTAACATTAGAGACTAATAGTATACAAGATACACTGAATGAATGCTTTGATTTTGATGAAACTATTGAGATAGGTGAAGGAAACGATTTTCAAATAAAAAATACCCGAAAAGCATCTTTAATGAATCGCTTTCTTAAAAACGTCGGACAAAAGAAGGCCTTGGAATCCAAATTGAGGCAAAATGTTTTCTTCCAAAAAAAGCTTAAAGAGGAATCTATTAAATTTCCTGATATTTGCTACCCCAGAAATGAGAAGATTTCTCCAACATTCAAGTTGTCAGCTAAGTATATTGATTCCTTGATAAATAGAGAGGTCAAAGAAAACAAGAGAGTTTCTGTCAAGCTAATGACTGCAGATGAACCATCGTACTTTGATAGTTTTGAAGAAAATGTTGCCATCGAGTGTTGTGAAAAACTGAAATTGGAATTGTTCTCAGATTCATCTGAAGTACTGCACAGGGTAAGCTTTGATTTACAAAACTCTTTTAATTGTAGTCTATTTTTCTAAGAATGTGCAAAAAATCCCTAGCAATTTTCTAACACAAAACAGTCAATATTTGTTTTTTATCTCAGTTAATACCCAATGAGTTTTGGTGAATTAAGCTAAATTACAAAAACACAACCTTCAAATTTTCAAAATTACAAAAAATAATATCTGTCCTAAAATACTTGCATGAAAAATTAGGAAATGTGGGATTAAAGGGGTTGATAAGTTGAATTTATTACAGATGCTCAAGGTGAGATCAGTCTACTCGGAGGAAAACGGAAAATGGTCTCCACTTTTGGTATTCATAACTGATAAAGCACTTTATGTTGCTGATGTTGAGCATGGGAAAACAACTTACAATTTAATATGTTTTCTTACTCATGATCAGTTGGATCGTATTGTGGTAAATATATATGCATATAACAAAGCAAATTTTGTAAATGAGTATTATTGTACTTACTCATGATTTTCAACATTTTCTTCTTTGTAGATTGGTCCTGACAGCCAGTATGTGAAAATATTTGACAAAGTGGGAGAGTGTCGCTGCATTTTAATTACAGGTGATCGGTATTTGTGCCACCGTCTAGTTTCCTCTTTAGAATGGAGTTCTAGAAATAGCAGGGTTGTGTATGGATCTACAATCATCATGGGCAGTATTCCGTCTATCCTTTGGAAGGAGAGAGATTCTTTGAAACAAGTATTGATCAATTCCACCTCTGTTCAAAAGGTTTGCATCACTACATGCTGCTCTAAAATGTTTGTCCAGTCAATGTTATAAACTGAACGTACTCAAGATAATCATTATCTTATTCAATATTATTCTATTTACAGTATGAAGAATGTGCATACTATGGAATGGTTGGAAGTAGCTCACCGGGCTCATGCAATAAAGGGCGACCTGCAAGTCCGTTTCCGCCACTAGAAGGCTTCCTTATGTACAAAACTGATAAACAAAAATATTGGCGGCCCAGCTTCTTTTTACTTAAGTACGTATAGACAAATGATTATTTTTATATGTTTATTGTCAGTTCACTGTAGTCCCAGGGACTATTGGACATTAAATAAACTAATACATTGTAATATTTTTTCTCCTTAGGTCAGGAGCACTGTCTTATGGATCCAGTACTCCACCCGCAGAACCTATTTCAGAAAATTGCCTTCCACACTCCATTCGTCTGGAGGGTGTTTTAGGTGTTAGAAGGTAAAAACATTACAAAACTATCTTAAATAAATGGTGCTTACAATGTAAAAAAAAAAATAAGAGTATTTTTCTATCATAAATTTAATTAACAAATTCTATTGTTCCCATTTAAAGTCATTCCGCTATTTTGATTTTGGGATGTTGTTTCAAAACAATATTTTTTCTCTCTTGTTTTAATATAGATGTACTGATCTACAAGGCCGACCTCATTGTTTTGAAATTGCTTTAAATGCTGGCAATGGATCAACTTTACAAATGGCTGCCCCTGACGACGACACAGCATCACAGTGGCTTCAAGGACTTCTCATGCATGCTGCTCAAGTGTGTTTACTTTTAAAATTATGATTAAAATTTTGCCTTAATTTTAATTTCAATAAAATTAATTTCTGCACTCTTACAAAATACGCAATTATTGTAAATAACTGTGCTAGAAAATGGGAACCAAATTTCGATAGAGAAGGGTTCAAACCTCAAATCTTTGAACCGTGAGTCTGCAACACTACCACGGGACCATAAGATGTTCAATAAATTTCACGTATAAGATACACATTGTATTTCAATTTGTTTTAGGCATTAGAAGGTCCTAAAGTAGACAGAAGCGTGAATTCTTTACCCCCCTGTTGTACTCTCCTGGCAACATCTGAACATATAATCACACTCAGAGAACAGCTACAACCACCAAAATCTCTGACGGATAGCGATATTACACTTACTAATGAAACTGATATTGACAATGAAGTGGACCGAAATGGTAAGATAATTAATCTAGTTTTAGGTTTAACAATCTCCTTGAGACATATGTACTGTAAAAAAAACTGAATTGGCTAACGAAATGTTATTTATTTACGGAAATACATTCAGGTATATAATGTATTATTATTATTGTACATGCTATCGTAAAAATCTAACCATAAAAATGAAAAACAATATTTTGAGTTTTTCCAAATTTTTGTAGACTAGAACTGGATTCAACTCCCCGAGGAGCTGTTTATATTAACATATTACAATAGAGATGAAGAACATTTAAGTGAAGGTAATATAGAAGTCTAGGCATCTACAGGGCTTATGTCCATAAATGTGTAAAACAACATAAAAGTGTTGATAAATCCACCTGGTCCATGAAGAAGTATAGAAATTGAAAAAAAATACATTTTCAGGCATTGCCTAGTATGTAGGTGAAATAATTCAATTAGATGAATCTCACCCGCATAAATAAAGGTTTCAGCTCTTTAACTTCACAAACATCAACAAATAAAAGAATTGAAGGAATATATATTTTCAAATATGGGAAGAATGGTGAATGTACACAGTGTGTAAAGTGGCCACTTGAACCAGCCATTGACAGGTCATAAGCCCTGTAGATGCCTAGACTTCTATATTACCTTCTTTTAAATGTTCTTCATCTCTGTTGTAATATGTTGATAAAAATTAACTTACTACATATGTGTCAAATAAAGATGAAACATGTGGTGATTTTTTCAAAAAATAAAAAATAACAGGCATGCAAAAAGTATAAAACAAAACATGATTCATATTGCCACAAACCATTCTTATTTTGAGAAATGGGGGTCAGTGCTTTATAAGCTCCTGACGTCATTGCGACCTGTGTAGATCTGTTGTGACGGGTCCCCGCAAATTAGTTCTCGCTCTCCAAGCCCAGGTCTTTAAAGTATCGGGCTATTAGGTATGGGGCAAGCTCTTATATTCTCAGGTTTAACCAGTGGTTCCCTAAGGATGCGGCTTGTTTTATGATGTAGTCAGAATATGTAGCTTGTGCTCCATACATAGACATTCAATGAAAGATATGTTTACTTCCCATCATTGACACGTTGCATGACACATGTTACTTTGTACTAAATGAGGAAGTTCAGTGGTTTTAAAAAAAAATTATTTGTTAATAGACTATTAAACTAAGCCAAAAAATTTTTTTTTCAATTTTTGTATATCGCATTATCAGCGCTACAATTTTTTAAAGTTTTGTATTTCTGAAATAACTCCGCGTGTAACGTCAGAGGTTCATTTCCGCTTATTCTCATTCAGTTCTTCCCATTGGTCCAGAAACGACAAGCAGACTGGAAATCTTTCATAGCTCTCAGATCATAGGTTGATTCATATGAACCAGTGACGCCATTCAAAGTAGTGTATTTTTATTAAAATATTTTTTATTATTTTTTCCGTACATTTTCAAGAAACTTTCATACAATTTAATGCTCTAATTTTTACCCCGCGCAAGAAAACATTTTTTGTATCCAATTTCCCGTAGGGCTGAAGTTCCTCATTGACTACTTTGATGACATTAGAATCAACAATGTTCAACTATAGGTACTTATGAATTAACAGCAGATCATTTTGTCTTTTTTAATTTTAGATGGCCCAAACCATCAACTTCTGGCCAAGAATTATGTGGAAATATTATCGTGCGCTCTTATCAAAGATCTAACCGCATTCAAGATTCCTGATAATGATGACAACTGGTGCATTCTGGTAAATGCAGTGTTAACAATAAAACTTATTTGACTTATTTAAATTCTTTGTCATGTCTTATTTGTCATGTGTCCCTTGTAGGAGTTTCATTTCTGTGAAGTACGTGAAGGAACTGAGATGGGACTGTTATTTGGAAGCAGTGCTGAACTAGAAAGGTTCATAGGAACTGTGGAAGCTTTATGGCACAAAACTAATGTGAGTATTTTTAGCAGAACTTCTGTTTTCCAGTTGTGATAGGTATCCACATTATATAACTACATTGAATTTTTTAAAAATGTGTATAATTTGTTACGTTTATGGGGTATGAAATACACCTTACAAAGGCTCAGAACTCACCACTGCTGAGCTTCCAGAGTAGGCATAATAGAGAATACTAAATCTTGGGTACTTTGACTTCTTAACCAACTTTAACATACATGAACAGGCACCGCATTTATCTCTATAGTCTTGATCCTGCAGGACATGTTTGTGCAAATAAGTCGAATGAAAAAAAAAAATTGTTTATTTGGTTTTTTAATGGTAAACCTACATTCTAAAACGTATTTTCTTTATTTAGGAACTTTTCTGAAGCTGGAATTTACTAAAGTTTCGAATGTCTGGAGAGAGTCATGAATATGGATGTTAAACTTTTAGTAAATGGTTGTGATAAAGTGATGATGTGTGCAAAATGAATAATTATTTAAGATTATTGTTTCATAGACGGATTAAAATCTCATTTATAAAGTTTATATTTGAAGCACTAACTTTGTGGTTATTCATTATAATAAAATAAATAAAACAACTTTGATTTTAACCACTAATTTTTTATTTTTCACCGACCGGTTTCAAAGCAAACAAGCTTCTTTGTCAAGGTTTACGTAACTAATTAGCCTTGACAAAGAAGCTTCTTTGCTTTGAAACCGGTCGGTGAAAAATAAAAAAATAGTGGTTAAAAAAAAGAAACAAAGTTGTTTTATTTATTTGATTAAAATCTCATTATTCATTTTGATTTCAAAAGTGTATTAATACATTTTTTATTTTTATCATGCGACGCTGGTTCTTTAACATGTGCGAAATAAAATTTGGTTTTGAGAAAGGGTTTAATGAATAATCAATTTCGTTAATTGTTGGCCGGATGCAGAGTTATGTTCACCGCATTTTACTTAAATTTTCAAGAGAGTAATTTAAAGTTAAATACTAAAATATTAAATACATTTTTCACTCAAAATACTTCTGTAGAAATAAGAATTATTAATATCATATTGTAAATACACTTATAAAAGCGTAAATAGTATGATGGCGGACATAAATATATCAAAAACTGATTTTTGTGATAAATGCGACCAATAACTGTATCCAGCCAACTTAACTACATGTTAATAAGGTGTTGATGATATGGGTACACTGCGTTTAACATATCGCAACTCCCCCATCTAGAGTGCCAAGAGTCTAAATGCGTCAAACTGAGAAAAACGTCTCTAAAGATTTTGATATGTATTTGCGATATTTTATCACATACCAATATAAAACAATGTACTCAATATAATTATGTTGTAATATGTATTCAATAACAACTTGAATTGTTTGTTAAAAAATATCTTTAATTGTTAATAATCTTGACAGTTAATAAATATGTCATGACTATAAATAAATATCATATACTGGTTTGGAAAAAAGCAATGTCTCAAATACATATATTTTTAGGCGATTGACTTTGAGTTTTCTTTTTGCTTCTGTTGTAACTCTTTGTATCCCCCAATTTGACGTCTCGTAATTATGAAATTTAGCATAATTTTACTGGTTTTCTGGTAAATTTATTATTTTTCACCAAACTTACTGTGTTTTGGACGTTACTTTAAAATTGTTTTTATGTGAATCAGCGATATATAATAACTAAATGCGTTTTGTTACATTATTTTGTTGTATTTTATGTATGTAATATTAACACTATAGTGGAGCGGTTCCCAACCTTCATGTTACTGAGCCTCCCTGAAAAAAAAAATTTTTCTGCACCTCCCAGAAAAAATTTTTTTTTAGAGAACAGTTTCATATATCTGTGTTATTATTTTAACAGTTTAATTTAGTATTAAAATATAAAAAAAATAATAAACATTTTTGAGAAGTGAATATGGAAGTCCAGGAATTTACAGCTGGTTTAAAATGTGGATGTTTAAACATGAGCAGAATGGTGAATGTTACACAGTGTGTAAAGCGGCCATTTAAACAAGCCACTGACAGGCCATAAGCCCTGTAAATGCCTGGACTTCCATATTCCCTTCACAGAGATGTTTTCCCTCTCTGTTGCAACAAAATTGGATCTAAATAAACATTCATTCACTGAATTTTGACTATTATGTTACTATGTGAATTTTAATTTATTTGATATTATGGTTTGAAAATGAATTTTTATCTAAAAATTATGCACGCTTCCCAGGTTGTCAACTGCTGCTATGTATTTTTAGTGTATAGTTTATGATTTTTTTTAAAGAAGCAATGTCACCAAAGCGACCTATGTTATGTTTTTTGTTTTACTTTTATTTTCAAAAGTTTTAATTGTAAATCTGATAGCATATGACTACGAATAAGTAAATAAGTTTCATATGTGTTTGTTCGCTGCTTTATATTTTTTGTGTATTCTGCGTAACTAGCGATTTTTATTTTTTTTGCATTAGCAGTTAGTGATAAGACACATCTTTAATTTCAGGGGGGTGTCTTCCCAATAAGTGTTCTTCCGAAGACAGAACCAGTGAGTGTCCGATGCAGCGAGTGGCACCATTGTCTGGTTACTGCGTGTGATAGAATGCTACCTGCACCACAGCGATAAAGGTCTGAATTGAAAGTCAGTCAAATAGCTTGGCAATTTTAACTATGCAATAAATATATTTTAACTTTCTTGTTTCAAAAATATAAACTCAATAGTGTTTTGAGTTTGTCCAAATTTTTGCAAACAAGGACTGGATTTCACCTACTAGGGATTTATTAAGATTATATTACAACAAAAATAAAGAACATTTTAGAAAAGGGAATATGCAAGTCTAGGCATTTTCAGGCGTTCAGAATATCAGCCCCAGTGTTGCCTAGCACGTAGGTGAAATAATTTACTCAGGTGAATTTCACCCGCATCAATAAATGTTTCAGCTGTTTAGCATCGTTTGCCTACCATTCAACAAATCTCGGGTTCGATTCACCACATGGTTGGTATGAAATATTTATTTAAGAGGGCGTTTTCACACTAGAACATTTCATAGGCCCTGGACTGGTACCTGAAGCGTAAGACTGATCATCTTACCTTCATGTAACAAAAATGATCAAGATACGCTGCGATTGGTGTACAAATGCAGTGCCCTATGCACCCTTAGGTGTGGAAAGGGAATGATGTTTAGCATCACAAAAATCATCAGATGGAATATGTTAAGAAATATGGGTGTTTAAACTTGGGCAGAAAGGTGAACATTGCACAGTGTGGAAAATGGACACTTAAACCTGCAAATGATAGATCATAAGCCCTGTAAATGCCTAGACTTCCATAATCCTTCTCTAAAATGTTATCTACCTCTGTTGTAATATATTAACTTAATACTGATTTTATAGTAGTATATGTGGGAATGATAAAAATATATCTTTGATCTAGTTAACATTGACAAGCTATAAATTGTTCTTTTCCTTCAATGGTAACGTGAAAATCCATTACAATAAAATTGCCTTCAAATTAATTTACAAAGTTAATATGTATGTATTGCACAAATTTGTTTTCATGCACAGCCTTGTCTCGTAACTCTCACTAAATGTGTTTAAAAAAAATTTAGATTTTATTTGTGGGACGTCGCTTTAAAATCTCTGCGCATTGTGTGTAATTACTATAACTTTGGTTGAAATTCATCACGTCAACAAAAATCAAAATGTTAGTTGACATAAGTTGTAGAGTTATAAAACCCGCTATGGATGCTTTTATTTTTTTGAGAAAAACAAAAAAACTTTTTTTTAAACTTTGTGGGTTTTGTAAATCTACTACTCAATTTTTTTAATATACTCGTATATATCACAATAAATGTACGAGTCTGGACAGGTTTTGCAACTCACTTGAATTTTTTTTGATATTTCAAAACAATTAGGAAGTTCAGTGCTTTGTTCATTTTTTTTTTGTTAAAAGACTATCAAGCTTAGCAAAAAAAAAAGCATTTTTATGTATTATGTTATCATGTGCTATGATTTTTTTCAGTTTTGTAATTTTTGTTAATTACTTTCTGCGTGATGTCACTAGTTCTCTTCTGTGAGTTGTCCTGATTGGTGAGTTGGTTTTTCCGGAAACTGGAAATTTGTCACAACTATATCATTTTTATTTAAAGTAGTTTATTTTCATTAAAATCGTTTGTATTATTTTTTTTCATGCGTTTTTTGAGAAACTTAAACAATTAAATGCTTTAATTTTTACCGCGTGTAAGAAAACATTTTTATATCCAATTCCCGCAGCACTAAACTTCCTCATTGAGTGGGATTTGTGACTCAGGGTCATCTTGTTTGGTATATAATTAGAAACATTAATAAATTTATGATACCATTGCCTCTTTTTTTTTCTTCGAATTTGTCCAGATGTGGGTTGTATTTCTACGACTCATATTGAAGTAAGATGATATTATTTTTGTTTTTTATTTCTTAAGTTATATGTACACTATTCGAAAGTTATGATTTCTTTTTATTTTTAAACTTGCCCTTTTGTCTCTCCCTTCATTTATAATTTTTCGATTTCATCGCTAATGATATTGTATACAATATATGAGTAGTGTAGTATCAAAGACGGACATCTGTCATCTAGATGATTTTTAGCTACACTCATTTTTTAACCCTGATAGATCTATTGATAGATTATTTTTGTTTTCTATCCCAATACTTTAATTGTAAATATCAAAACACATATTTCGAGTTAAAAATATCAATATTTCATTACTAGTTGCTGAAATTTAACTGTGAAAAATCAGTTGTCCGCTTTTGATTAAAAAACTCGTAGATGTCCGCCTTTGACACAAACTCAGTCACAGATGTCCGTTTTTGATCTAACCATTCTAATTTATTGTCATGTGCGGATTTGGTATTGTGGTAATGTTTTTTTATTAAATAATAAGTGACAGCAAAATTTTACTCAGAAAACCTTTAATTTTAGGGTATCACAATGAACAACTGACGGCAACTCACTATCCGCCATGACATATACTAATCACGTTACCCAAATACCGGCTTCTGATTGGTTGGTTGTACAGGTGTCCGATTTTGGAACTAAACTAGTATGTAGGAATCCGATTTTGAAATAAACACCGATTTTTGATGGCGTTTTTCTAAACTTTCTATCCGTTTTTGTAACGCATAGATGTACCATTTAAAAGTATGAGTCACAATCTATCCGAATCAGTTGTTATCTAAATTTCCACCAGAATGACAGATGTCCGTCTTTGACACTACACTACTCATATATTGTAATGAAATTATAACATAATTAAACAGCAGCTATTAAAAAAACAGGTGTATTTAAACCGTCATTATTTAACCAGTTCGGATTAAGTAGATATAACAATAGTTATTTTATTAATTATTATTATAATGATTTTGTTTACTTAAACCTTTTTTAATTTGTATATTTCCTTATTTAAAATCACGAATTAAAATTATATGCTGTCTGGTTTCGGAACAAGACTATTTCTTTGTCGAAGTAAACAAATATTTTTAAATAATTAAAAATCACACGTCTAGTTAGTGCTACAAATATGAATTAAAAAAGAAATAAAAACATATTTTATGTGTGTTTTCAAATTCAAAACATGTGTACTACTTACATACTTTTCTATTATGATAGAAATCATTAACCGTAAAATTTTACAGTGTTATTAATGCCTTTAATATATATCATTTCAGATGACTTATCGTCGGTGATATTGCAATGAAACCAAAATTGGCTAAACAAATTTTTTACAAAAATCTTTTTACTGCATATTTTTTTTATAAGAACTAAGATCTGTTAGTTTTAAATTATTGCTATTTGTACTCTAAATAATGATAGTTATTGTTCTAAAACTCCTGCTGTTTTTTTAGTAGGTTAAAATTGTAAGCAAAATATTTACAGAACAGTTTTTGGGTTCCTCTGTTAAAAAATTAAATTCATAGTTACGCGGTATTGCACTATCACCGACGTTATGGTGTTTAGTTAAGATAATACTAATAAGAAAAATGTTTTTATTTTATAATAATTAAAGATAATACTGTCTTAAGAATATATACCTTCTTATATTATTTTTCACTTCAAACATGTTAAAAGTAGGGTTTTTTTTTTTAACAAAGTGTATTCATATCAAAGAATCACTTCTTCCACTATATTTTTTCAAAGGAAAATTCTTTATTTCTTTTGCTAAATAAGGTTCTGTTTTTTTTGTTGTTGTTTGTGATATACATATTATTTTAAGATTAAATTTTCAAATTAACTAAATAAACCGGTTGTGGTATTGTGGCTAGTGTTGCGGACTCACCGATCAGATATCCGAGGTTCAAGTCCACATATCAATTCCCATTTTCTAATAGTGAGTTATTTTGAACTCTTTGAAAATGACCCCCAAAACAGAAATATTTTTGGAAATCATAAGAATGCAAAATAAGAATTTTGCTGCTATTTTTCACTTTAAAATATTTTAAGTTCAATTTTGGAAATTTATTTCTATTTAATGTTTATTTATAGAATATATTCTATTTGGCTGTGCTGGAATAATATAATTCATTTGCATAATGTTTTTAATGTGACATTGAATGTGTTTTTTTTAAGTGCATAAAATATTTACTTGCGATATTATCTAGTCACCAAAGCGTTGTAATAATTATTAATAATCTTTATAATATAAAATATATTTATAATGTATTATACTAGTTGTAATTTATTATAATGCTGTTTTATTTTAGGTGCATAATATGATCTCATTTTTTTATATTTGTTTTTATAACAGTCCAAATTATTGATATTTTGTTTTAAAAGTACATACATATCTTCACACTTGTTATGTTTTAGTTTGTCCGGGAAATACATATTTACTTTTAAACTATGCGCAGTTAATTTTATTGTGATTAAAGCCTGTACAGCAACTGGGCAAAAAATTATTCAGAAAGATGAAAGAATTGAAGAAAAATGGATGTTTCAACAATAGCGGAATAGCAAACTTTACACAGTGCGCAAAGTAACCATTTAAATAAAACGATGCGAGGTCAAATATGCCCTGCAAATGTCTAAACATCTAAATTTCTTCATCTCTATTCAAATATCCATTTTCAGATAGGTTAGTGCGAATGATGTGCTTGTTTAACCATCAGGTACAAACATAATAATTAAACTTCTAATATTATTTTTCATTACTTAAGATTGCAATCAACACCTGTTGGATACACTTTTTCAGTTTTTTCTTAATTTGGCTAAACAGATTTCTGCAGTCGTAATAATATATTGATTCCAATTAATTTAGAGTACAGCTTATGATGCACACTAGATAAAATTGAGATTTTTTTATAAGAACCAAAGAAAAATTTAGTCACCATAAATATTTTTTTATATATTTTATTATTTATTATTATATATTTTTTTATGATTAATCTTTTTCTTTTGATAAAATACTCCAAGATTATTGGTACTTTACTAAATTAGTGATTTTAATTTAGCATAGTAGATTATATTTTATAGCAAAATGGTCATTAAAACATCTAAAATTCTTGGATGTATTATAAATTGTCGAGTTTTATTTAAAATGTGATAAGTTTGAGATTTTACCCATGCCTGTAACTTCTTTGTGCATTTATTTTTTAATATTGGTACTTTTAAATAAAAGATAAAAGTAATGTACTAATTCTGTGATTGAACATTATTATTTATAAACTTGAGTGTAAGTTTTTTCTCATAACTAACATATCACTTCTATGAATTATTATATTTATAATCTTTGATATTACGCTGACTCTACAAAGGCATTATGTTGTTGCATTCAATTGGGATTTGTCTTGCTAATGTAATCATAAAACATATTTATTTTAATTTACCTCAGTTGAATGAACCATGTAGTCAGTTTTATAAAAAAAGTACCAAAAATAACTACTCAACATAGAAAGTTTGTTCAAGTCCCGAGTATAAATTAATTTTAATGACTTGTCTTCGTTTTTCATAAAAGTTAATGTTTTAGTTTCTCACTGTTAAGTAAATGTGTTATTCTATAGAAAAATAATGTTTTTTTATGCAGAATGAAATAAGTAAAACGTTCAGAGACAAAAGTGATTGCACATCTCGTGAATGTAACCAAGAGCAATGTTATATATATTTTCTTCTTTTCGTTGATGTAAATTACATATCTTTCATCTTAATATTCTTTTATTATTACACACTCACTCAGATATTTACAAAGCATTTCTTTTTTCTCATGGTAAACTTAATTACGGAACTTGCAAGTTTCGCCTACTTCAATAAACAAATAAGTTTTGATGAGTACTTATAATTTTCAAGGTAAAAATTCAATACAGTAAATAGTCTTGAGAAATTTTGACGCTTAATTGTTTTGAAATAATATCATTTTATAGTCAATATTTAATAAAAAATATGTAAACGTTCTGGATTAAATTTAATATTTCCAATTTTAAGATATAATATACATAGTATGTTTACACCTGGATATTTATCGATTCAGATGAATATGTTTTGTAATTGGAAAAAAGTATTCAAGTTTATGAATGGTATGTGATATATGAAATAATTTTGCATCTAAGAATACTCATAAGATGAAAGTCTATATTTCATAATAGCTTTTTAGTAGATTTAGTATGACAAGTATTATCCCTTAGTATACAGTTGATGTTTTGTCCGAACATATTGCAATTTGGGACTTAACTACATTAGGTAAATATTATTGAAAAATGAACTCAAAATAATGATAAGCTATTTAAGAAAACAATATTATTAAATACGTAAACTATGCTGCAAGTCTATACATGTGCTTTTGCTCTGTCACATCATAGTGGACATATACATAGCAGTTTTAATAATCTTTGTTATATTTTTAAAAAGGTTTATTAATTTAATATCAAATGTGACTTCATTTAAAAAATATGTATATTTCATTTACTCTTCAACTATACTGCCGGAGAAATAAGAATAAAAGTTGTTTAGAACAGACATATTACTGAATAGTGCATGTTATGGAGATTTGACAGGTAAATTTCGTAATCTGATCAGATTTGTATAAATATGAAGTATAACACTCAAATGTGTTAAAGCCAGTGGGATATGGTGTTAAGATATGGTATTAATACTACAAACTTTTGAAAATATGATTTAAAGGCCCTTCTCTTTAGTCATTGCCAACTACATACAAAAACTAATTACAGAAAAAAATAGAGCATGTGTATGGTAAAAACAACAAAACTCCAACGCCAATACAATCATAAATTAGTTTCAGAGTAAAGAAAATAATCGGTCTTTGTGGTGACTTTCAAAAGCTTTTCTAACACCTTCCGACAAAACAACCCCATTCATTCGCAAAACAGCCTCTAGTATATAGTATTGATCTCCAATTCTCAATTTGAACCGTAATGTCCTTTTTTAATTAAGAACAAATAAACTTTAAATTCTTGTCATTTCTCATATTCATGCATGCATAGATAAGTATTCTCTTAGCTCCTTGGTCATAATCTGTAATAATCCCCAATAATTGCACTTACATTTTTTATATTGATATCAGTAAAAAAAAAAAAAAACATAATATATACAAATATAAACAAGTAAGTTACTGTGAAACAGTAGTATTTGTAATATATTCTTCTTTTAAATAAATTGAGGCGCTGAGATCCATATAAGCTTAATTATCCATATGTTAGATGAAAAATAATCCTATGATTCAAGTCACATTGACTCAAGCACCAATAATACACTTTCTCATTATATTGCAAGTTAAGTACTTAGGGGTAAACGCCACATAAAAAAAAGTACGCCATTGGAAATAGAGTTTTTTTTTTCGAGAAGGTATCTACCCAAGTTAAGTTTTTGAACTCTTCAATTTCTTATTTATGTTTTTTGTTTATATTAATGAAAAATCATGACATTAACTTCAAGTCTTAGTTATTTTATATAAAGTAAGTTTTGACAAGTTTAAAACTCAAAGAACATTTATATTATTAAATCATCAAAGATGAAGCAGTTTTTGGATGTATTCATTTTGTTTTGCTCTATTATAACCACCCTTGCTAACGGTATTTTTATTGAACATACTGGGAGTATTCGTCTCATATAACATATCACACCTTTAAAAGAACAGTGACACTGAACAATATAACTTTTTTTAGTATAAGCAAAATTTATTAAAACCAATACTGGGTTTACAATAGTTTATTTCACTGTTAATAAGAATCAATTTTAATTGTATTTATGATGAATTTATTTACATCTAAAAAAAAATATTATTTTTAAATCTTTTAATTCTTTTAAAGGTGTGGCATCTAGCTTTTCTCAAAATACTATTTAAGACTCAAAATATAATTAGTTTCCATGACATTTAACCATTATTTATAATAATTTAATATTTATTACCTGTGTAAACTAATATATTGTATCAATAAAGTATTTATTCAAAACATTTTTCTGGTTTTAATCTACAAAAGTTAATTCACATTAATTGAAATATTTGATTTTTGTTTACTACTCCCCGGCAACATAAAGAGCCGAACTCGTAAACAATAGAACTTGGATATTTATTTATTTTTTCCGTTCCATTCTAACACATTTTGCAATTTTATGCTTATACATATACCTATACGTATACTTTACATCAATTGAACACTAATTTTGACATTAAAAAAAAAGTTTGAGAGTTTTTCTATTCGATACAAAAAACATTAAAAAAATTAATTTAAAAACTTCTTTAATTGTTACGCTTTAAACTCTTTAAACTGAAATATTGAATTTTAAAAACATTTATTTAGTAAATAAAACACCCTAAAGCATCTTAAAAAAACATTTATTATTTAATTAGAACAACAATTATATTTTGTACGACCGCCTTCGGCCTTTATCACACTGTTTATTTGTCTTGCCATGGATTTATTTGTACAGCTCACTCGAAAATTGTGCGGAAATTTCTTCATACCATACTTGTTTTATTACATTTTTTAACTCCTGCACTGTTTTCGAAGATTTCTTAATTTTTTTTCCATTACAGTCCACAGATTTTCTATTATGTTAAAATCTGGGCTATTTACTTTGCCATGAAAGAGAATTATTTCCCAATGATTGTTTGAGCTGCGATACCTGATGAAGAAAAACACCAAAATTAGTCTCAAAAATATTAAATGCAACAAGGTAAACCATCAATACACATTAAAAACAATTGCACACTCACAGAACGAGCCCGATGGCAAGGCGCAGAATCATCCTGAAATACAGGGTCATCATATTCTTCAGTTATATTCTCAATTGTTGGTACAACACCCTCCAAAATTATTTCATTATATTTTTCAGCATTCGCTGACCCTTTTATCATTATTAAATTACCAACACCCAATTTTGTGATGCATCCCCACACCATGACGTAAGGCAAATGTTAAACTATGGGTGCAAGACATTCGTCACTATATCGTTCTCCAGCTCGGCGGCGAACTGTCTGCACCGCCTGGACCAATCAAATTAAATTTTGATTAATCAGAAAATACAACTCTTTCCCAATCATCTCTGTCCAATTTTTTATTTCTTTCGCCCATTCCAAACGGTTTTTTTTCGTTTTCTGATTCAATGGAGGTTTTTTACAGGTCGTATGGCCAGTAATCCAAATTCTAGTAGTCTATTTGTGACTGTGCGTACACTGACACCGAACACTGACACCGGTGCGGTGGTTTCCTGTAGTCGTGCTCTTAGTTCGGAGCTGATGTGAACCGATATGAATGATATTTTTTTTAGAACACGATCATCACGTTTTGAAGTGGAGCGTTTTAATAATGTGCCCACTTTTCGATTTAGTGTCCCTCTTTCTTTGATTAAAAAAAAAAAAAAATCTCGCAGTTAATTCATTGCACTGCATTTGCCTTGCTATAATCACAATTAGAAAAGTATTTTTTAGGTAACGCAACGAAAGTTTAAGTCTCGTAGACATGTTGCTTTGATAAAATAGGGACACTCCAAGAAAACGACAGGTATATAACTGAAGAAATTTAGGGCTTTCCAGGTTCGTAAGTAGATATTAATTGTTCCTAGAAGTGATAACCCATTACTTAAACCTAGTTTCAATTATTTTGAACACCTAACGGGAATTTTCGCATTGAATTAGTCATTCGGCTATTTATGTTGCTGGGGGTGTATATAGTGTGTAAAGTGATCACTTCTCGGAGCAGAGGACCTCAACCATATATTCTATTCTTGTGGTTGAATGACCAAATGCCAGCAGATCACTTAACAATAAAAAAGCAATTTGAACCTTAGTATTTTCTGCTCAAATTTGTCACCCTATTTCAAGAAGTTATTTTTTTATCATCAATCTTAAAATTACGAAAAATGTAAAAATATCTCACGTGAAATCGAATCTGGAACTCTACGTGTTGCCATTGAAGTTAAGTATGAAAAACAAAGGAAAAAATTTAACAATTTTGAGCAGAAATCAACCTTATATAGAACGAATAATGAAAATATAGACCAAAAATAATACTATTTTAAATAACAAACATACCTTGGATCATTTATTTCAGCATCACAAAGTAAAATAATTTTTATGTTTAAATATGACTACAGTTCACTATATTTTCAGAGAAAACAAAAGTCATAAACAAACCAATACAATGTAAACAGGGAATCACAGCGCGTTTACGGATTTTTTGATTTCGTACTGTTTGAACCCAATTGAATAATAAAAAAAAGAATTTTAGCCGCTATTTTCGGCGCATAAATACTAACTAAAAATATTTGACAGCGCGTTCCGTATGTATACGCGTCGATAGGAGGTTGATAAATTACACAAGAAATTAAAGAGACTGCCAACTTTGTAGAACGTTGTCTCTGTTTCACCAGTACGGTGTAAAATCTTATATATTATTAAATGATTGATTGCGTCCGTCCTCTCTCTGTACGGGCCCATTTAGCCCGCTGGACGTCCGGTCAACGTGGGCAAACTCAGCCTTTTTCAAATGGCAGATAAAATATTTTTATAAATTCTGGTAAAAATAAGTTTTTTAATTAATAAAAAAAATAATAACATAAATCTTGGCTCATATATTTTAACTAGGGATGTAACGATTCCTATACCGATATATCGGCCGATATAATCGGCAGGCCGATGAAGTTCCTCAATGAGTAAGACAAGACAAGACTCAAAGAACTATTGGCGCAATGAAGATAAAAAATACCCGAAATTGAAAACACTTGCGCAAAAATACTTGTCTTATCAACTGGGCTCAGTTGCCTCAGAGCTTCTGTTTTCAACTGCAGGTATCATACAAAATGATTTGCGTAACAGATTGTCTGCTAATAATTTGAACAAACTTTGTTTTCTTAACAAAAATCCACCAAAACTTAACTTTAATTACTGACTTCATGTTTTGTATCGGTTTAATTTACCACTTTGTGTAATTGAATGATAACTACTTTCTTAATTAGCGCTATGATTGCTTGATAATATTCTTGATTATTCCATACAAATAAATGTTTTCTTCGAGTTTTAATTCAACATTTTGGTTTACAACCTTCTCAAGGTCCAGCCTCTAATAAATATAGGTAACTTTTATGCAGAATAACGACATTATTTATTTGTTTTTTTTTCTATTTCTACTAAGCCACCGATATCGGTACCGGTATCGGTATCGCCGATTATTTACTCTAATGATCGGTATCGTATCGGCAAAATTATGAATCGCTACATCCCCAATTTTAACGTTTCACAGATCGGCCACTAGATGATTCACCACGTGAGTATTTGGTTTGTGGTAAATAAAAAAAAAAAAAACATCAGATAGGCAGAAAACGTAGCTTGCTGAGAAAACCGAAAAAAGTGAGTATTTGGTTTGTGGTGATAAAAAATAAACATAATAACAGACAGGCAGAACAAGTAGCTTTCACTACATTTTGAATTTGTGTATTCTCATCGGGAATCGAACCCGGAACCTTCCATGGGGGAGTCAGGCGTCTTAACCACTTCACCACGGAGGCTGCCGGGATATTTAATATATTATAACTCTGTGGTTTTTGAAGCGTTATTCTGAGATAATTTGAGACAGATTATTATTTTTTAATTTCTTTTTGAATAAATATTTATGTTTCTATGATTTACCCAAACTATTTATTTATAATAAAATGAGAATCAAGTTGTGGTAGAGCATGGTGCGATGCTCGGACCTCTGATTCCTGGGTCCGCGACACTAGCCACGGGACCAAACTCCCGGTTCATTATTATATTTAGATTGCTTCTAACAGCAATAAATAAATTGTGAGGCTCATAGTGAAATTTCACAGTGCCCGAAATTCGAATAATTCAAATGAGGACCGAAGGGCCGAATTTTTCTAGCATGTAACAGTCGGCGATAGCCGACTGTTGCCTCCTAGTAATATTTAATGAATTACTGAGAGAGACAGCGCTTTATGACGCCTGTGTATTCTTATAGTTTCGTATCTCTTCAACCCAAGCTTTAAAGGGCAAATTGTAACAGACGAAAATGATTGCAATTTATTCAAAAAATAGAGCTCAAATTCCTATCCGCCAATTTAGTCGAAAATTCAACATAGCACGGTACAATGAAGTAACATGGGGTGGATTTATTTATATGTATATTTTAAAATTTCATTTATCGGTAGGTAGGTAAACACGCGAAACAGTACTCCATGAGGTCGACTAATCTCCACTCGATTTTTTTTTGTCAAATTTTTCACCCACGAGTGGAAACTAAATAAATAAAACCAAAAAATAAAAAAATATATAAGTATCCACCCACCCTGATTTTACCGGACCGAGTAGATTGGCACTCTGGCACGATATATGTTAAACGGGCCCGTACATGACGGACACAATCAATAATTTTAAGAATAATAATATATAAGATATCGATATCTTCAAGAGATATATTTACTGTGAGAATAGCTCGTACCAATATTTAGCGAGCGACCGTATGTTTAATTGTAAACCAACAATTTTCTTGCTTGTTATTTTCATTTTTATCCATTCATCGACATTGATAGTACGCTCATAATCTATATTATATGTTCGCGAACGACCCGGTCATACTGAGAAGGTCGGAAACATTGAACTAGAGATTTATTTCTTTCATCTCGGTCAGTTAGTTCGCGAACGAAAAGAGCGCCGAACTAAATGGATCTTCGTGTCATTCGGATCCTCGTATCTTTTGTATCATTCGTATATTTTATATCTCTTGCTCATTCAGTTCATTCATCGCAACGATTGTGTCCGTATTCCGTGTCACCATACGGTATGCGTAGTTAGTAGGCAGGTATAGGTAAATTATTTTAATTTGAGGCCACGCATACATAGTCATTTGCTCCTTATATTAATGTATCCGAAGTGTACAAGTGTGTGTTTATTGAACACGTAGGCCCAAATAACAGGAATCATCCAAATCTAAACGGCATGATAAAACTAGGGTGGATTGAGATTTATAGTTCTATTTTGTATTTATTTAAAATGTATTCAGGGGCTACTCTTGTAAACACTTCTTCCCTATCATCAAAAAATACTCAAAAGAAATAAAACAAAGTATAGAGATTAATATTTTTACACGTCAACAAATATTCTCTTTGTAAATAAACCCTATCAAAAATATTTAAATAATTAATATTTTTCCATACAAAACCAGCAACCATTAAAAAAAAAAAAAAGACTTTATTTCAACATAATTCCCTTTCCGCATCTAATGGTGCATAGGACACTGCATTATTACACCAATCGCAGCTAACCTCGATCTTTTTTTTTACATAAAGGTAAGATAATCAGTCTTACGCTTCACTTGTCAGTCCAGGGACATTGAAATTCTTTAGTGTAAAATGTTTTTTTAATCAAATATTTCATGTCAACCATGTCGGGAATCGTACCTGAGACATCTTGCATGGTAGGCAAACGCGCTGATTATTGCACCGTGGAGCTGACTATATATTATTTACTTAATTCAAAAATAATTTACTTTGACCTTTTTTTTAATAATTGAAAAATATATCAAATTATTTCAAGCACTATAAGGATGCTAAAATTTCAACTATTACGAGCGTTTTGAAGCAATGTGAACGCTAATACTACGGATCACGTAGTACCTACTAGATATCGCGCCCGCAGTGTCCCCTAGCGGTGAAAAGGAAAACAACTGGTCACGTGGTAGACGTTTATTCGTTTTGTAGCTGCAAGACATGCAAAAATCTAGCTTTTATCTAGCACTTTGTTCAAGTTAACAAAAGAACTAAACGAACTAGAGACCCAAAAGAAACGAAGAATTAAATGATACGAAAGATACGATGATACAAATGATACGAAGATGCGAAAGATGCGGAGATGAGCAAAATGTACATTCGTTCAATTGAACTACTTAAAAGATTCGATCACTTTACAGATACAGATTAAATGACACGTATCTTTTCGGTGACAGGGTCTTACCCACCCCTATTTCATAATCAATATAATCAAAATCCAGGTTTACCATTTTAGAAATAAAAAAAATGAATCCCATCATTAAAGCATTTTCAATAATAAAAATAAAGATATACAATAATAGAAATAACAATACTTGTATATTAAACAAAACAAACAAACCATCACGTCGTTTTCCCATAAGGGTAGGCAGATATGATAGAACGGCACATCACTCTATCTTTGCATACATATCTCGCTTCCTCTACTATCATACATCTCCTCATGCACGTGCGCCGATTATTTCGACTTTTGACATGTCCATCATCAAGTATTTGTTGGATTTGGCCATGCCATGTCTTTCTCGGCCTTCCTCTATTTCTGCATCCATCGATATTCGCATTATAAATATTCTTAGCCGTTCTTTCGCTGTCCATTCGCTCTACATGTCAAAACCAGCGCGAAGCTTTTTTTCTTGATTTTGTCGATAATGCTCGGCCTTACACAATGTACGGATATCTACATTTGTGCATCTATCGTACATAGTTTTACCACACATTCGCCTGAGAGATCGCATTTCGACAGCATTCAGCCTACTTTCATCCCTGTTTTTCCAAGTCCATTCTTCGCTCCCATACATCAGGGTCGAGACCAGGACTCCATTGTGAACTGCTAATTTTGTCTCTTGCAACAAATATTTATTTGCCAAGGTTAATTTAAGTGCACCGTTCACTCTGTTTCTGGCACTAACCCTCCTTTCAATATCTTTCTCAGTCATTCCATACCTAGTAACCATACTTCCCACATACACAAATTCCTCTACCCGTTTTAGTATAACTCCATTCACAGTGATTTTATATTAAGTCATAGACATTTCGGAGTCAACAGACAAACACATTGAAAAGAGTGGAGGGAAACTTTCGTCAGAGGTTTGAATTTCTCATCCATGAAAATAGACATAACTTGAATGACTTAATTTTTTTCCTCATATATCTCAGTTTTAGACATGTTAGGATTTCTATATCTAATTTAGATTTTTTCAGTATTGATTTTTCGATAAAATGTTAGCGTCCCTAGCCGCACCGTGAAAGAATAAAGACGTTATTATACCTACTAATGAATGATTGTTAATAATATAATTATTAGAGGTGCTGAAAACAAACAAAAAAGCATAATTTAAAATGTAATAGGATTTTTGGTATGAAAATTTAGAAAGATAAATAAATATTTTTTTAATGAAAAGTCTTTCGTTAATTGATAAAATATTTTATTTATTTAAACGTAAAATTTATTGAAAGATTCGTACAAATTTCAGGAATTTTGTAACTTTATTATTGATTTCCGGGAATAATATTTTCCTTTAGCTCCACTGAATTCTGAAAAGTAAACAATAAATAAATTGTCATTGAATATGTATATTAAATGTCCAATTAATATCATGTTAGAAAAACGAAATTAAGCAGCCATTTAAATAGCCATGTTAGGACCAATTAGAATACAACAACGTTTGAGTATGTCCAAATGTTTGCAGACCGGCTGGATTTCGTTCCTGGGGAGTTATTAATATCTAAACTTATTGCAACAGAGAGGGAAAATATTTTAGACAAGGGAATATGGAAGTCCTGGCATTTACTGGGTTTATGATCTGTCATTGGCTGGTTTAAGTGGCCACTTTACACACTGTGTAACATTCACCATTCTGCCCATGTTTAAACATCCACATTTCCTCAACTCTTCCATCTGTTGACTTTTGTGAAGGAAAGGAGCTGGAACCTTTATCATGTGGGTGAGATTCATCCGGCTGAACCAAATCACCTACTAGGCAACGCCTGAAAATAATTTTTCAATTTTATACTTCTTCTTTTACCAGTTGGTTAATTCAACAATGTTTGAGTATGTCCAAATGTTTGCAGACTGACTAGGGAGTTATTCATGTCTAAATTTGTTCCCTTCTCAAAAATGTTTTCCCTCTCTGTTGCAACTAATTTAATTAGAATACTTTAAGCTAATTAATAGAGTTAACTTATTATGCAGAAAGAAGATACAAATATGATTTCCGGTAAGCTCGTTATAATTAAATAAGATTTTTACTAAGCCCGGGTGTTATTTGCTTTAATTTACCACTGTTATCGGGTTTACTGGGCCAGTATTTTATTTTTTCTTTGAAAGTTCAACAAGAACACATAAAAAACATGCAATTTAGCATAATCAGATCAACTTCAGTAATAATAAAGATTGAGTTAAAAATAATACTAAATTAAAAAAAAAAAATAAACCAGAGAAAATTTACATCACATTAGAGATGAAAATGTGATTTGTAATTTAATGAATGAAATAATCAAATGAATCATCTTAAGAGAAGATCGGGGGTACTACTCTCCCTTCCCCCAGGATTTTGTTTTTATTTATCCTCAAACATCAAAAACTGGTCCTGGAAGGGCGTTGTGCCAAATAATTTTAAAAATACGTCGCTCCCCACCAGGATTCCGGTTTTTCGCTATCAAATGAATGCATTATTTTCGTAGTTACCAACTTTCATCCGAATAATTTCGTTTCGTTTAGTACAATTACTAATCCATTTATTTAGTTCAATCATTATGTAAATTATTTGAATGTCTAACTGCATTCAAATGAATTTAAAATCATCGAATGCATTCGATTGTTTTCATTCAAATGAATCATCTCTAGTAATAAAATATCACTCTTTTTTAATCATCTAAAGGTTCACAAAATATTTGTAAATATTGTACATAAATGAATCGAATACGAAATGAACATATAGGACATGTAGGTATATGTAATTATTAAAAATGAATTTGTATGAATGCAACTTTTTTTTTCTTTCGATGTTTTTCTGGGTTCTTGTATTTTTCTTACCGACGTTTTGGACAGCGTTCACCTGGGCTGATGTAGATAGTTCTAATGTCGTAGTATGCTGTAGTCCTATGAGGTATTTGTTCTAGACCTCAGTCAGTAGGTTTTTTTTCTTTTTTTTCCCTTTTATTTAGTAAACATACCGTACAGTTACAAAGTTTAATATTTTACATAGTTAGACTTAACTCTAATGGACCAGTGAAGTTTCCATATTATAAAGCAATTATATGTAAGGTTATTAATGAAAGTATAAAAAAGAGAAGAAAAAAAATCATAAATGGAAGTTGTTTAAAAATTAAAATTTAAGTAAAAGAAAGTTATTTTAAAGTTTGTAGTTTGTAGTGAGTATTTACAAATGGAAATAATATTAAAAATGTAGAAAATTTGTAAAAGTAATAAAAAGTTAAGAATTAAAATAAAGAATAAAAAACATGCTCAGATGTAAAAATAAAATAAAACTGTAATAACATTTTTAAAAAAAAGGAAAAACATAAATATACACAAACATATTTTAAGGGATTCAAAGAAACGATGAGAAGAATCTTTAAGTGAAATATAAGACAGTAAATTTAAGTCAATTTAAAAAACATCTTCAAAATTAATGAAACATTACAGTAAGAGCAGCAATATATTGATTTTATATACATATATAATATAGGTAATTAAAGGTAGTTAAAAATTATAAAAACATGTCAATGCAGCAGAGAAAAAAGAAAGAATAACAGGTATAGCAAGTAATCTTTAAAATTTGAAAAAGTAATATAAGGAGAAGATTTTAAACCAACAGAAGTCGATAAAATAAATAAAGTTTGTGTTATATCATCACTATCCATATGGGTGCTTGTAAATTTCTGATTTATTTTATCAGACATGCTTGGAAAACATTTCGGGCTCGAATGAAAAAAAAATATCAGTCTCGACGATTGACACTGTGACGCTGTCCGAAACCTCGGCACGGAGAATAGGTAAATGCGCGGCACAACAAACCAGAAAAAACATTACAATCTGAAAGGTCGAGAAAACGTTTTTTTTCTGATTTTTCATTTGCCCTGCATTTTCATACATGTAATTCATTTTTCTATATTTTTTCAGTACACCTGCATCGCACCACCAGACGTACACTATCGTAAGTCTAAATTGGGCTGTCTTGAGTTATGAATGGATTTTTTTTATCTTTCTTACTCTAACGTACCATCTTTGCGATGTTTTTGAGCGAGCTATACCACAAACTTAAGTATTCTTTGAAATAAATTGCATAAAATATCGATAAGAACAATGTAGTGATTATGATTCTAAATTTTAACAGTCATATAAGCAAATACTACAAAAAATACAGGGCATTATAATATCAATAAAAATTGAAATGCGAGCATTAATATATTTTAAAACGTTTTTGCTCTCCTGTGAAATTGCAAGTTAAGACATGTCGAAAAATAGTTAAATCAGCCACTCAATTGAGCGGCCAGGCTGTTATTAAATCTCTGATGGACTTAACTGCATCAATTTTGAAGTGACTTTGAGTGGTATGTTTCGGTTTCAGCTTCAGCCGAAACTAGAACAAAAGCCGAAATTCGGTTTTGGCTTCGGTTGAAAATTTTGGTTTGGTCGTTTACTATTAGTTTTATCAAACTGCTCTAAAGCTATTTATTTAGACTTTTTAAAGCTGTTTTTGTAATCTTGATTTATGATAAAGATAATAAAAAATATTTATCTTGACCTTTTTTTCCAATTCTTGCTTCAAGCTTTCTCTTCGTAAGGCTTCTTGGTAATTCAATAAAATGTTATCTTTTGTTAGTCTCGGTTCTTTGCGGTGAATGTTTTGTTTAGGCAAATATTTATGAATGACCGGTGTTAAAAGGTCTCTGTGCACCTGGAATTAAAAAAAGTCATTTATTATATTAATTATTCTGCTTGCAAACATATTTTTTTTCCTTTTTATAAAATACTAGCTGAACCCAGGAATGCTTTGCTATTGCTAGATTTAAGTATATACTCATAGTATCTGGATTTAATAAACACAATGGAAAGTTAACAAATTACAACAGGGATGGAAAATACCTTAAATATGGGAATATGTAAGTCCAGGCATTTACAGGGCTTATGACCTGTCATTGGCTGGTTTAAGTGGCCACTTTACACACTGTGTAACATTCACCATTTTGCCTAATCTTAATCTTAATGACTCCCGAGGGGGTGAAATCCAGTCTTTTGTCTACGAACATTTGGACAAACTCAAATATTGTAACAATGGAAAGTTTTATAAAAATTATTGTATTTCGTCAAAATTAGGTATGTACGAATAAATATCCATGATTGTTTTTTGTATTTTAGATTACATGAATTTAACGTCATTTAACATTATTTTAGCATTACCGAATATCCAGTTTTAAAAAAAATGGGTAGAAATTATATGGAAATTAACGAAACAATCCGATTGGGATCCATAAAAAATGAAACTTTATTATGTACGAAAAATAATGTCCTATCATTATTTTGTACCTGCATTCTCGTCGAATGCAACCCTGGTAGGTCGATGAACAAAACATTAACGCTTTTAACTATTTTTCTACTGATCAGATTGAAATTTTTAATAGTTCGAAACACACCCAGGACAACGCTCATCATTTTGCAAAAGCCGCACGTAAATTGGCCCAGGGTCCTGATCATAATGGAAAGTTAAAAGAGTTATCGTCGACTGTCTATAAAGTAAAATTGAAATTAATGTACAAAATTGTATGTATTTGTACGAATTTTTTAAATATCTTCACCGGTAACATGTAAGTGAACATGTTTAGGGAAAAAAAATATTTGCACATTCTATTTTTCTGGCAGAAAACTTCATTTTACTTTGTAAATAAAATTTATGATAACTGTTAACTTCCGATTGTAATCGGGGACCTGTATTATTTAGTCTATCGAGGACGCACATACGAAAATTACATTTTATAAACAGACACAAGATCATAAAGGAACACTGTGTTTTTACTGAGGAGTCGAGGACACTTCAATATGTTTTTTTTTTACTAATGAGAATAGATAAATAGTGAGCATACAGTAAAAATTGTTTCGGTTTTAGTGCTAGATGGCAAAAAAATTAAGTCCACTTATATCTCCAAGTTTTTTCCAAATTGGTGATTGAAGACATAAGTGGGAAGGCTTACGGCGCAAATAAAAAAAAACATTTTTTACTAAAATGAATATTTTATGTACAGCCTTTTCACATAGAGCCAACTACACCATCACAAAGCAGCAAAAACACGATTTTGAATTAAAAGTAAAGATGTTATTTTATAAATAATTGCACTGGTGTATAAAGCTTTGACCCCAGATATCTCGGCTTCTCTTTTGTTTTTGTCTCATAATACCATTATCATTAATTGTACATATATTCATTCAGCCAGTCTATGAATATCTGCTACAAGAAATATTGACAAAATTAAAACACTTCCATACTAACACCATTTATTGCTGATTATTTGTACTGTGTTAAGCAAAAGATACTCAAAACTAAAAGTGTACTAAATAGCAAAACTACGAATTTGTTTCGACGTAAAAACTTTATTTATTTATTTAGTCTTAAAATAATACAAACATATTTAATGAACGTATTAATATTAACTTATATCTAATTATTATTAAAACACATATTAATCATTAATATTTCTAAATAATATACGTACACTTAAAAAAAGCTCCTTAAAAGCCAACTCGAATAAAATGACTTTTTAAGAGCTTACTTATCTGCTACACACATGTTTTTAAACTTACATTAAAATGAAATGATAATTTTTTGTTCTCTTATTTCTAATGGTATTTCCCACTGAATAGATAATATCTGTGGTATTTCCTTATAATATAACTGTACAGCTCGGTGCATCTACGTTTTCTGTGTGTATATCTTTTTACGAAATGGCAGCCTTACTTCATTTTTATTTCTAGTTTCATATCCGTGTTCACATTCAACAATATTTTGAGTTTGTCCAAATTTTTTTAGACAAGGACTGGATTCAACTCCCTGGGAGCTGTTTATATTAACATATTACAACAGAGATGAAGAACATTTAAGAGAAGGTAATATAGAAGTCTAGGCATCTACAGGGCTTATGACCTGTCAATGGCTGGTTTAAGTGACCACTTTACACACTGTGTAACATTTACCATTCTGCCCATATTTGAACATCTATATTCCTTCAATTCTTTCATCTGCTACCCAGGGAGTTGAATCCAGACCTTGTCTAGAAAAAATTGGACAAACTCAATCCACCTGGTCCATGAAGAAGTACAGAAATTGAAAAAATAACATTTTCAGGCGTTGCCTAGTACGTAGGTGAAATAATTCAATTAAATGAATCTCACCCGCATAAATAAAAGTTTCAGCTCTCTAACTTTACAAACATCGACAGATGAAAGAAATGAAGGAAAATAGATGTTCAAATATGGGCAGAATGGTGAATGTTACATAGTAAACCAGCCATTGACAGGTCATAAGACCTGTAGATGCCTAGACTTTTATATTACCCTATCTTAAATGTTCTTCATCTCTATTGTAACGTGTTCACATTGGATTAGATATAATATTTTTAGTCGAGTCTTTTGAGGTATAACCATTAATAAGTTTGTGAACAAAAACATTACATTAAAATCTATCAGTTGACTGACGTATTGTCATAATTTTTGTTTGTTTCAGCATCAACTTTCCTAGTGTATCTATTCTTTCTCAAAATTAAGTAAGTAAGTTTATTTTTTCCCCTTTCAATTGCCAAAAACAAAATACTACTAGAATAATTTACATGAGGCACTATAATGCGATTATATATCATCCTGCACGAATCTGCACTTACATATCTTCTGATTCTTCCCATAGGAGAAACCTTCCTTCACATCCCTCGTATTCTGGGAAAAGGTCAGTCTAGAATCTTTAATAATCCCCAAATATTTCATCTCTTTCACTCCCTTAAGTATTTCTTCATCCATCAATATTGTGGGTGAAATAGGGATTTTTTTATTTCCCATGTTCATAAACTTAGTTTTATTTGTATTTAGCTTAAGTTTATTAACTTTAATCTTCAATAGTTGTCAACAAATAAGTATTCTGACTTGGCCTATTTTCGATGTATGCTCACGAAATATAGTATATTATACACATAAAATTTAGAAAATAATATTATTTACTGTTTTTAAACACTGTACGTGTGCCTAGGTATCTCAAATTTTCTACAAATAGTATTATCAACATATATGTATATGGTATACGTATTACCTCTTGTGTGGCTGTGGAGAAACACGAGTCTACATAGTACACAAGACTTGATTTATCCATCTTATTTATTTAAATTGTGATGTTGTATTTTTTGTAATTTTAAAAGGAACAATTTTCCACTGGATTTAGAAAGTAAAATTTTATAAATATCCATAATTTTAATATAAAAAATATTTATCCTTCCCGTGCCAAGAATAATTATACGAATGAAAGTTACGCTAATAATACCACAATAAATCTGTTTTACTATGTAAGATAGAGTACGAGAATAGAGCTTATAACAAGGAAGATAGAGACGCTGTTCTATAGCCAGTGTTTGTGTGAAAGAGACAAAAACAAAAGAAGAAATTCATTCAATCAGCCGCTTATTGGGGTATTTATTATTTTTATTTTATTTTACCATAACAGTCTTAAATTATATAATAACTTTTATAAGTTATGGAAAAAGAATGACTAAACAGTCAGAATATTCCGTCTTTTGCTTAAGGTAACACGATGTTACATCACCGCGTGTAAAGTAATTTTTAGCACAGCCTTTTAAAAGTTAAAAAACTTTAATTGTAATGAAACAGTGATTTCAAAATTAGTTTGACACAATACTTTTTTTTTTCTCGCCACTTATTGTTTGAATGGAAAGTGGAAGTAGGTACGTTATGGATTTCAATATATTATATCAACATCATAAAATCCTTAGCCGCACACAATAATGCATAGGGCACTTCATTGTTAATTAAAATGCAACTTATCTTCAGGTGCTAGTCTAAGGACAATAAAACACTTCAGTGTAGAAATTACGTTCTAGTAACCCTTTCTCTACCCCCTAGATAGCGTTTAGAATCGAACTGTTGGACAAAAGTTTGTGACTCGATGGCTGCTCCCAGGCAAAAACCCTTAATAAGAATATCGGGCGGAGATTAACCCGCCTTGTAGTGTGCTGGTTATGGTATTTGCCAACCGTGCGTCCGGAATAAAATATTGATTTAAAAGGGTGATTTTTAATGTCCATTTTATCTTGTCTGCTGGTATCAAATAATCAAGATACGCTGCAATTGGATTACCGATGCAGTGCCCTATGCACCACTGGGCGCGGTCGTGCTAATACTTATGAATACTAAAGTGTTATAGTCACCATGGATGGATCATTTGGTCCTGTGATGAAGGATACAATCAGACCGACTGTAATGGCTGTTACCGTTCCAATGAGAGTGTAGTAAAGATATGATATGCGATATAACACGAAAGGCGTCTCTCTGAAACATAAAAACAATAATCCTTAATCCAACATGTAAAAAACATCACCCTACTTCTGATATATATTTTTTGTTAAAAATAGCCTCCGGTTCAATTGACCGTTATTTAGAAATAACCCTGTTCGTCATACTCTTGTTTCATTTAATCATTATAGGAAACAATCATTCATATTTACGACGAACTTTTACTAATATTAATACGTACAATTACGAAATAATGAAACGAATATACCTGTACCTTAAAGGATAAAACACGGGAATCTACATTTTGCCGTTTTGAAGTTGAAAATGCAGAACTTATCACATTAAGCTATTTTATACGTGAATAAAATACCGAAGTCAACTTTCGTCATATAAATGCTTTTAAAGGTTGAAAAAAATCTGACGTCCACTTTACTTTAATGCAAAAAAACATCAGTAGTCCTAGATATGCTTTTTTAATTCTTCTTCTTTCTGTGTCATATCAGGTCCCCCCGACGTTGGCGATCACTCTAGAGTAGGCATCCCGGTCCTGCGCCAACTGGAACAGCGCCTCCCATCCAGTCGCGGATGTTTCTCAGCCAGGACATCTGTCGCCTTCCAACTCCACGCTTTCCCTCGATCTTCCCTATCATGATTAGCCATAGAAGCGCATATTTGCTTCCGCGCGATATGACCAAATATGTGAGTTTTCTCTGTTTTACTGAGGACAGTAGTCTTTTTTAACATGTAGGTACTTTTACTATAAAAAAAGAATTATTTTACATGGAAAGTTCTTTAGATATTGAAATGATCTAATTTGGTTCTAAAGTTATGATGTTTTGGAAGTCAATCAATTTTGATCGGGTTGTGGTCCCGTGGCTAGTGTCACCACTCTACCCCGACTTGACAGACATTTTCTAATAGTGAGTTATTTACAAATCGTTAAAAATGGCCCTCAAAATGAAAAATTTGAGTAAATCATAAGAAAGACAATATTTATTTGAAAAAAAAGACATCTTCATTAGTAGCATGCATGCACAAAGGAGATTTATACTTTCCATTTAATTATTTTTTAAACTTTTTCTAGCCCATGACTCGTATTTTTCAAATTGTATTTTTAATTTGTAAAAGTAAGTATGATAATAATTTATAATAACTTAATCGGTCTATTTGTTTTCAATATGCGCTTAAATCTCTGTATGTTATCTAAAGGCCAAAAAATAAATGAAAAAATAAAACAAGACTTGGTTTGCGGATATTTTACACTATATTGATTGAAACAAATACCGTGACATATAATTTAGGTCCTTTTTTTACAAAATGGTGTACAAAAACAAAATAAGGTGAATATTTTTTTGTTTTATACGCCATTTTGTGAAAAGGACCCATATTATATTGCTATGTTACTTGTTACAATTAATAAAGTGTAAAGTTTTGCAAACTAAGTTTTGTAAAATATCCATTGAAAATAAACGTAAAAATTGCATTTTTTAATAAGAAATAAAAAAGGCGCCGTCTATGAAAAATCAGTTTCATATTTTCGTTTATAATCACCTTAACAATTCTATTCTTGTATGAAAAGATGTGGAAATATTCAAAATATTTATTACTATTTTCAATAAAGAAGTTCAGCGGTTTTTTTAAATTATTTGTGAGTAGGCCATCAACCTCAGCCAATTGTTTTCATTATTTTTCATTTTTATGTATTGTAATATCAGCGCTATGCTTATTTAAAGTTTTATAATTTTAAAATTATTCCGCACGTGGCGTCACAAGTTTCCGTCTGAAAGTTTTTTTGCTTTTTTTTATTCGTTTCGAGAAACTTCGCCATATAATTAAATACTCTTATTTTCACTGCGTGTAAGAAAGCATTTTTCATATCAAATTTCCCGTAGAACTGAATTTCCTCATTATCTAAGATGTGAGTTAATATTTACAGAATACTGCGTACTACAAGAATCTTCCTCTAAAAAATCAAATGGTTAGATGTTGTAACGTTGTAAAAAACAAGTCCAACGTACCCCGTTTTTGAAAGCATTTTAGTACTGGATTATAATTCTATGTTGCCTGATTTAGCGCCATCTGATGGCCGCGGTAGTAACTCATCCATACGATATCCGTGCGCTAGAAATAAATTCTTTTCCATTTGAAAACTTGGGACGAACAGTCCAGCTGTCGCGGAAGGACTCAAAGGGCAGGCGACCGCACATTTAAAAAATGTAGTCCTTCAAGAAAGGGAACGTTCAACGTAACGTAAGCCCATTTGTTTTTAATTTATTAGCGCAATTCTTGTAGAGAGAGATATCATATTCTAATGAGATTGTATTTTATATAGGTTCCTTTTTTCTATCTTTTTCCATTTTTCCACTTTTTTTCTATTTTTTATTTATTCCACCTTTTTATCTACTTTGTCCGATGATAAAATTTTTACAATATGGTATATTTACTCCATGATTTGAATGGATCACTAATTATTACGAAGTTTATTCGTAAATACCTGGAAAAGTCTGTGTCAGATTTTAAAGTTTTCTTCAAGATCATGAGACACAAATTAACAAATGCAATGAAGCAGATGATCATTTACTGAATTAAGATGTCCACAAACAATCCTCTGGGGATTCATCAACTGAGCCAACCATGAGTTAAAATATATCAACCGAAGACGTCGCATATCGAATTCCATCTGCGGATTTTATTTTGTAAAATCAACATTATTTCATATTTCGGCGAGAAGAAAACAATCAAGAATCTATTTCAGTTGTCATTATTATTGTTACGAATATTTACTTCTTAGATAAATTTATTGTCAACCATTTATTCATATCAGCTAGGCAGAATTCAGATTTTTTATATTAACTAATCTTGTTACATTTGTAGAGAATTGCTTCTTTTATTAAAATTTTGTATTTCACTAACGAGTTGTTTATTTCATAGAATCCAGATCTTTTAGTCATATTTGTTCCATTTTACAGAAAGGTATTTTATATATAACGTTTTTAATGCCGTTAAAAAAAATAAAAATTATATGACATAATCTTATTCTTTTGGAGAATTCTTATGTTCTTGCCGATTGAGCGAAACTGGTGAAGGGTAAGTTGTCTGTAGGTACTTTATTTGGTTATCTTCATTATTCTTCTATATATTAAAATTTTGCTTATTGGTTTGTGATAACCTACCTTTATAATGTCGCCCAACTGGGACCAAATAATTAATTTCAACCTATAACTAACTTGCCTCTTTACAATGTCAGCTAATTAATAATGATATAAAATCAGCATCATCATCATTCCTCTTTCAGCACCTAGTGGTGTATATGGCATTACATTGGCAAAGCCTTATATTTAATTGGTTTCCAAGATAGACGACGTCGAAAAATGTTTTAGCTCTCATTTTTGTACTAACATTACTTAATTAACCATTCCATATAAGAATTAAGTTCTGTTGATGTATAATATATTTTGTATTCTGTCTGTTCAAAAAAACTTTATTTCCCCCTAATGACCAGATTCACTAAGCTCATTTTCCAGTCGTTGTTACTGAGGCTAGCTAGAAAATAAGCTAAAGAATGTAATGAAACGAAAGGAAATCAGGTTCCATTAAAAAATATGTTTATTATGTTTGCTATGTTTTTTTGTTATTGCTTACCTGACATTTGCTGTTATTTTTAGTACGTTCTTGTATTTATCTGTAGTAAATTTACTGTAGTATTATTATTCATACTATTACTAGCGTTTTGAAGCGCTGTAAACGCCAATCTTAGAGTATAAGATGTATATACTCTAAGACGCTAATACTACGGATCACGCAGTGCCTACTAGCTATCGCGCCCGCAGTGTCCCCTAGCGACGAAAAGAAGAACAACTCGTCACGTGGTAGACGGACGGACCGGCATCGTGGTCGTTATAGAATGGTGCAATATCAAAGTAATACCGTTGAAATACTGAAGGTTTCTATTATAATTAAATACTCAACCACATCAGATGTGGGATGTGACAAACGCCTAGTTTTCGTGTTAAAATGTATATTTAAAAAAAATACGCGCTTAAAAGTGGTCCGGGAACAAAACGTGCATAATTTTGTGAGTAAGCCCAGTTCTCTTTTTAAGTGCCTGTGAAGAGATATTACAATTTACCTTAAATAGTGACAAATAAAAGCGACCGACACCAACATGGGTAGGTCACATAAAATATATAATTAAAGAATGCTGCTTACAGCATTTCGCTTATGTCAGTAAATAGACGAGATCAAGACAGGACAAAAAAAAAGAATTTTCTGACATTTTCATGGTAAAGACATCAACTGAATATAATATTTTCGACAGGGAATTAAATTACTTGAATTGTGCGAAGGTTTTAACAAAATTCACCTGTTTCGTTATTCGGAGACTACCTTTAAACCTGGTAATGACAACAATTGTATTCGATCTGAACTTATTATGAGTAGAACCATCGAGTTGAAGCATTTCTAACTAATAAAACCCATATGTGAAAATGGTAATTCGGGTTACGAAGTGGAAACTCAGGGTGGAACTACCGTTATTAAATTGAGAAATCAAACCAGTGGGCATATTTAACTTTTAAACAATGAATGTATTTCCAGGGTTTATATATTAAATCTGGTTACAATTCTTCAATCAAGGTTGAAAAGATTACCGAAAATAAGAGGAAGGCTCTAGATTATTTACACAATGAATGTGACGTCAGTTTTTCTAGTAATGGAATCGAGTCGGGTCAATCTGACATTGAAATGAGTATTAAATTAATGGAAAACAAAGTCATGAATTAATAATGATACCTATAAACTATCTAACCGTGAGAAAAAAAATGTGAAAAAATTATATCTGAACTAATGGATGATGGAATTATTGTAAAGGAGAACTTTTGCAAGCCCGATTTTACTAGTTAAAAAAAAGACGGTGGGTATCGAATGTGCGTCGATTATAGGGCTCTCAACAAAATAACTGAACAGGAGCGATATCTCCTGCCTGTGATTCCAAACTTACCATGCAGGCTAGTGGATAAACCTTGGTATTGCTGCCTTGATTTGGCTATCATCAAGAAAGGATTGAGGAGAAATCCATACCATACACAGCTTTCGTGACGCCCGATGAGCATTACCAATACTGTATACAATAATAAATTATGAGTTTTGGACTTTGTTATGAAATGAATTTGCAGTCAAATATAAGTCAGGAGCATGTATGCAACACGCTGATGCCTTGAGTCAAAACCCTATTACTGTAAACCATATTGAAGAAAAAGAACTGGTTGACGCACTTCAAGGGGAATATTAGAATATTCAGATGCTAATATTGAATCTGAACTTGGAAAAGGAATCTAAGATGCAAAAAGAGGACGGGTTAACTAAATATCACAAATTAATGAATGATCGCCTCTTTCGCATAGTAGATGGTGAGACTAGACCAATGAAAGCATCCACCCCTTTCCCGAAACTGTTCATACAGACTTGTGTCTTTCTTCAGTTTCGAATATCACTATCAATTAAAAGAAAACTAACTAAGCGAAAGTTTAATATTTCTTTAAAATCAAACCGCGGAAATAACAAAACAAAGAAACTTTAAAAGTTTTTATAGTACCCCTTACTGCAGTATTGTCAATTTGTGTTCAATCAAATACACATGGTCAGCACAATCACCTTTTTCTAATTTCTCTGTATGACAGTGAAGGAATACAGTGTTAGTTCCAAATTGAGACCGCGACCGCACGCTCCAGATCCCGCCTCGGAAAGGAAGAAGATAGGACCAGACCAGTTCTACCTAAGAAAACTCGATGGCACATTATGAAAACCAATCATAACGGTTATGAGCATTTGCATACAGAAAAATTGTTGGAGGCCATAAGATATAAGTACCGGTATCCAAAGATAAGAAGGGTGGTAAAAAAATATATTAAAAGCTGCATCAGATACCAGTTTACTAAAAAACCAAGTGTTAAACAACTTGGGTGGTTACAGTCTTCGGGCGCAATACCAAAATATTTGCTTTTGGGGCTACAAATATTTGGTTTCGGTTCTGAAATAAATAAAAATAATTATCTTCGGGGCACAATTTCAGCCTTCGGGTATTTAAGTGTTTGTTAAAAAAGGTTTCAAGACTTAACTGAAGGCTGAGGGAACCAGCACTGGTGACTTACGAGAGAACCTGTTAGACCAGAACAACACTCATCTAATCCTGCAGGGACGCAGAAGTGTCAGGATGGCTGAACTATTACGAGAAATTTGAAGCTTTGTAAACGCTAATACTACGGATCACGTGGTAACTACTAGCTATCGTGCCTGCAGTGTCTCCTAGCGGTGAAAAGGAGAACAACTGGTCACGTGGTAGACGGACGGACCGGCATCGTGGTCGTTATAGGATGGTGCAATATTAAAGTAATACCGTTGAAATACTGTAGGTTTATATTTTAATTAAATACTCATCTATTACTCTAACAATACTTACGTTTCAAAAATCAATAAATTAAAAAAAAAGGTTCTGATTTGATTTCAACTGTTTTCATGGATATTATAAAGCATTAACGAATGAAATATATTTACACCTTTCCAATTTTAAGATAGTAAGAATAATTTTGTTATCTAAATCTTTGTACCTATATTATGCATTACGGATGTTTTACGCTCTAGATTTTAATGTAACACCTATTCTCCTCTACGGATGTGAATGTGGTACCTCACTAGGGTCCAAAACAGCAAAATACTGAGAATCGAAAATAGTCATAGAAAATAGTGAGATGTCTCAAAAGAATCTTGGGTATGTGGCGGTTTGACTTAATAAGAAATTAAGTAATAAGAGAAAGGACGTAATAAACTCCGGTAACAAGCGGAGGCAATTTCGTTGGCTAGGCCATGCTTGTCAACTTTACAAGGCATCAGGTTTTCGATGTCCTGGACGACCGCTGCTGACCGTTTGCCGGCAGTTTATTTTTGAACCATGGGACGCAAACCAGTCGACAAAGATGGCTGGAGGCTCTTTGTGGACACTATATGCTGCAACTAGGAAGCAAACATAGAATGATAATTATGTTTTATGCTCCAGATGATAGTTTTGGGATTTAGAAATGTTGCAGTGAAACTGTAAAATCTTAAATATTACATTTCAATCGCAAATTTCCCCCACGCTCCCCTCGGTCAATGTTTATTCACTGTAGCCCTACTGTGCCTTGACTCTATGGTGATGGATCGGTGTCCGAGTAGTTGATTTGGAATGTAAGAGGAGGATTATGTTCTGGATGTACCTTGTCGAGGTGCGGGGGCTCCTTTAATTGTTTCTGTGGATTACTACAGAGGGAATGACAGGTCCAAATGCCAGAATTATGAGGTAGGGTTTATAATGGGACAACGGGCAGCAGCGGTGTCTCATCCTTTCTCTACTAATATAGGATACAACAGAAAAGTCCACTGCGGTGCAGAAAGTTATAGCAAACAACTGCACTATTTTGCCAAGAAAACCACCATGATTAAGAATACTTTGAAAAATTGCAACATGTCTGGAAATCCAGCTGACGCCTGGCGCTGTGTTGAGTCCGGGCTGCACAAGTATAAAATGTGCTACCAGCCGCTATCCTGTTCAGCAGCAGGCAGGTTGCGGAATAAGTGCTACTGCAGCAAGGATAACTGAAAATGATATTAACCGTTCGTCACTCCATAATAACATGAAGATAGCCATTTGGAATGTTCGTGGTCTAACACAACCAGGAAAATTGGAAATAATAGAAGTAGAGATTGAGAGATGTAAAATAGACATAATGGATTTGAGTGAGACACATTAGAGAAGTAGCGGACATTTTGCATCATCAAACAATAATTGTGTATTTTCTGTTGGTCTCAAAGATTGCAGTAGCAATAAAGTGGAACTGCAAGCTCACCCATACCCCTTAACATGATACAAATATATGCACCAACATCAACAGCATCTGATGAGGACATTATTTTTATACAGGCAACAAGAAACTATTGTAACGACAACACCAACAAAATAAATAATAGTACTGTAAAAATACAAAAATAGGTAAAAAGAACGACTGTGATTTTTTGGCGGGTAAATTCGGACTTGGAACCAGGAACGCCAGAGGTGAGCGTTTTGTTCAATTTTGCATAGAAAATCAATACTTTATTATGAACACGTTTTTTAAGCAACATCTAAGACGCTTATACACCTTGATATCACTTGGTGATAGGCATTGAAACCAAATTGACTATATCACCATTAATCAAAGATGGCGCTCAAATATCACTAGTGTAAAAACATTACCGGGTGTAGACTGCGGTAGTGACCATCAACTGTTGGTAGCTTATTTCAAAATTAGATTGAAGTCGGTAAAGAGATTAGAGATTCAGAAAATACTTTTATTAGATAACCAGGCATTAGAAGTTTTTGAAAGAAAAATATTCACAAAATTCAGTACACTTGAAAGTTATCCTTTTGAATCCGCTAATGCTAGATGGACAAAACTCAAAACCACAATTTTAACAACGGCCAACGAGGCCCGTCCCTTGAATAATACACTCAAAAGAAATAAGGTGTGGATGAGCGATGAGACTTGGACATTAGTAAAACAACACAAAATTCTGAAAGAGAACGTTATAGCTAGCAACAGACAGCAATATAGAGCATTACACCGTCAAGTGCAAAACGTATGTAGTTGTAATAAAAATGCAAACATTAATGCTGTTTGTAAAGATATAGAACAGCTGGCTTATACTGCACATACTAAATACACGTTTTTGGAAATTCAGATCCTTACGAGTAACTTTAAGCCCAAAATATGGATTATTGAAAATGAAAGAGGCGAACTTCTGACAACAAGATAAAATATTGGAGAGATGGAACAATTACTATCAAGGACTATACTCAGACAATTCTTATGAAACTGGAAATAAAATTGACATAGAATTGCATAATGAGAAGGAACTAGATATATTGTTGAAGGAAGTAAAACATACAATTTCCAAAATGAAAAATAATGCAGTTGGTAATGACGGCATCTCCGCTGAACTCATTAAACATCTAGGGTTTTGAAAGAGTTTAGAAGATCCACACTATGTGTTTGAAAGTCTGGAGAACAGGTCAGTGGCAGAATGATTGGAGAGAGACAATTTTAATGCTGCTTCATAAAATAAGATCAACATGTAAATGTGAGAATTATTAAACAATCTTCCTCATGTCGCATGCCAGCGAAATTCTTCTTTTTAGTAGGTTTTGTGGCAGGGAGGGGTACACGGAAGCAGATCCTAAACAAATGACAGCTGATTGAGAAGTGCCGTGAGTTCAACAGGCCAATGTTACTGTGTTTTATTGACTACATAAAGGCCTTTGACTGTGTATGTTGGCAACGTATGTTTAAAATTATGCTAGAGATGGGTGTGCCCTTAGAATATATACTCTAAGGGTGTGCCACAGCATCTCAGATTACTGATTAAAAAAATATAAATGGAAGGGTCAGCAAGAGTAAGGATGGAAAATTTACTGTCAGATCCATTTAAAGCAGTAAGAGGTGTGCGTCAAGGTTTCATTTTGTCACCAAAACTCTTCAACCCTTACGGTGAATATATTATAAGAAGAGCGCTGGATGGGTGGAATGGTGGTGTCAAAGTGGGAGGTCAACAAATATCAAATCTGAGATATGCAGACGACATGACACGGATTGCCAAAGATAAAACCCACCTAGCAGAAGCCTTCAAATGAATAGAGTTTTTTTTAAAAATATTTGTAAATTTGTACTGAATTTCATAGAAATTCTACCGATCGTTAAACATTTCCATTTTTTATATATATTTTTTTTACTATTTATTCGTCCCCAAAATAGGCAATCCACTTATAAATGAATAAACCAAATACTCACTTTTTTCTGTTTGCTCAAAAAGCTACTTTTTTTGCCATATGTTTATTTTTAATATAGTTCTTTTATTTTTTAATATTACACCACAACAGGTCAAGAAGCCAATTACAATGGTGAATTACAGCACAGAATACCCAGGTTTGAGAAAAGTCACATTTTGAATTTTTGTATTCTCACCGAGAATCAAACCCGGAACCTTCCGTGCGTGCGTCAAGCGTCTTAACCATTACACCACGGAGGCCACCTATTATGTTATTTATAATTTGCCTTTATATATTATTATGAATACTACTTATTTTTACTACCGTTTGACAGAATACTATTTGAAAAATCGTATTAACGTCAATGTATCAAAGTGTTTGCTTATTTCTTTTTCGCGAGGTCGACATCCAATCCCATATCATTATATATTATCAAACCAACCTGTTCAGAGAGTTGATACCGTACGCGATCTGGGTGTTATTCTTGATAGCAAACTTACATTTGAGAATCACTTCGATGACATACTGACCCGTGCACATAGAAACCTTGGTTTTGTACTTCGTACATGTCAGGTATTTAATGATATCGCGTGTATTAAAATGGTCTACTTTGCTCATGTTCGCAGTTTGCTCGAGTATGCCTCTTCTGTTTGGTCTCCACAATATGTCACACATAAAGAAAAGTTTGAGAAAATTCAATGGACATTTCTTAGACATCTTAACTGGAGATGCAGGTATACCGATCTCAATTATATGTCTTCCTGCAAAAAACACCACTTGCTTACTTTAGAAGATCGCCGTCTACTGTTGGACATGGGGGTGCTTCATGACATACTCAGTGGACGCCTTGATAGTCCGGCTCTTTTGTCAGAGTTATCATTAAATGTCCCCGGCTACCGCACCCGTCACACGTCGAGCTCTCTATTTCATGTGCCAGCAGTTCGTACGAACTATGCCCAGAACTCTCCACTTATACGTTTTGCTAGTGAATATAATTTGAACTTTCCCCTTATTGATCCATTTGATTGTAAAAAAATAACATTTAAAATGCGCGTCTTAAAACATTCTTTTTTGTCTTATACTTAGTTTCAATAATAAAGTTTTATTTTATTTTATTAAATTTTATCTCTATTTCTTAATATTTTATATATATTTATATTTTCGATACCTGACACCCTCTTTCCAATATAACACCCACACACCCACCCTCTCACTCACTTACACTCACACAAACACACTAGTATGTATTGTACGTGTATTTAATGTATTTCTGTGGATATCTGTCATTGGTTTTATTCTCTGTATATGTTATTTGTTATATTTGTATTACATGTATTACTGTTGATATCCCCAATAAATAAAATTTAAAAAAAAAAAAAAATTATGCTTCGGTCGTACATACTGTTATTTTCGAAGTTGATGAATTAAAATTATGTCATTTCGCTTTATAATTATTTCATAGTTTAATGTTTGTCAAAAGAGGCAAAATTAGCAGTTCACAATGGAGTCCTGGTCCCGACCCTGATGTATGGGAGCGAAGTATGGACTTGAAAAAACAGGAATGAAAGTAGGTTGAATGCTGTCGAAATGCGCTCTCTCAGGCGAATAGGTGGTAAAACTATGTACGGTAGATGCACAAATGTTGAGATCCGTACATTATGTAAGGCTGAGATAAGCTCTATCGACAAAATCAAGAAAGAAGCTCTGCGCTGGTTTGGACATGTAGAATGAATGGACAGCGAAAGAACGGCTAAGAATATTTACAATGCGAATGTTAACGGATGCAGAAATAGAGGAAGACCGAGAAAGACATGACATGACCAAATCTAAGAAATACTTGAAGATGGGCATGTCAAAAGTCGGAATAATCGGCGCGCGTGCATGAAAAGAAAGCAAAATCTGTATGCAAGATCTGTATGCAAAGATAGAGTGATGTGGCGTTCTATTCTCTCTGCCTACCCCCACGGGGAAACGGCGTGATGGTTTGTTGTCGTTGTAGTTTAATGTAATGACAGCAAATCATTAATAATAATAAAACGTTTTCAACTTAAGTATTTATTGTGATCTCACTCATTAAGAACAAATAATTAAAACATACCTTTCAGCCCATACAACTTTTAGCACTATTTCTGCTCATTTATTACCCTATTCCATCATTTTTAACAAATAATTGACCACAGTTCACAGAAAACAAACCTTATAAACAAACAAACAAAAAGTAAACTTCGATTTTATAACCTCAAAATATTTAACGTTTACCTCGAACCAGTTTGGTGATGAAAGAAAGAGATAGCGCTATACAAAACAATTAAGGACGCATGTGTATTCCCTTTCCAAACGACGTATGTCTTCTGCTATCGCTGACCTATTCAACATTGATGGCCCTTAGAAAAAAAGTCATAGGGTGGGTTCATCAATAATATTTAAAAAAATTATGTTATTTATTAATTGGCAGGTAAACACACAAAATAGTACACCACGAGGGCGACTAATCTACGTTCGATTTTTTTTAGCAAAATTTTTAACCGCGTGCAAAAACTAAATAAATAAATTAAAAAATAAAATAATAAATAAGTTTAGACCCACCCTAATTTTACCGGACCGACTGGATTGGCGCGATACGTATAAAACAGGCCCGTGCATACAGACTCAATCAATCATTTTAAGACTATTCATATTATAGATTACTACACCACAACACGTAAAACAATGGAAAATTAACTCAAGTAAATTTAAGTTTTCAGTATGAAAAAAAGAACATGTATGCACTTTTTTTCTGAAGATGTTCATCTTCAGGTTTCCGAAGAAAAAACTTTCAATTTTTAAACAAATATACATAATTTCGTACATAAATATTGATTTTACTTTATACCGTCTCAATATGTACCGATGAATTTTTAAAATTTATTTAACTTTTTGTAGATAATGTTATCTGTACATTTGCGGGCTTATTGACAAATGGAAATTTCTTCCAACCAACCAACAACAAAATGAAATTTTTATTTATATAATTCAAGTTATAGAACATATTCAATAGAAAATAAAGATTAAAAAGCTAAAGATATATAAAAATAGAAATAAACGTATTTATTTATAAATTACCTTAAATCAAAACTATTACTCAATGGAAAAAAGGAAAAAGGGGAAAAAGGAAAGGAGGAGAGATAAAGGAGAGAAAGGAGATGTTTTTTCAGACGTGATTTAAACAGATATAATGTAGCAACATCTTTGATGGTGGATGGGAGATGATTCCACAGTCAAAAATTGCGTTTGCAATCGCGACCCACGAGGTTAACATAAAATCTAGTATCTAATAACATTGTTACTATTTAAATAAATTAGTATTGTATTATTAATACACTTATTAGTAAACTCCATTACATTTTATCAATAATTCCATTGCATGGAAAAGCTCTTAGCTGTCTAATGGTTGTGGTTAAAGTTAAACATAGCTACAAACGGCTTTATTGTTAACATGCCTTCAGGCAGACATACGACAGACAATGGTGTTCTGCAATAATTCCCGAAATTTCAATAAGGATATTTATTCATTATCATTTAACTATAAATATATTTTCATATTACTTATTCAAAAGATCCCTTTCCTTTCAATATAAAAGTTATTACGTGGTATTTATAGTGAATATTGAAATATATCGTACTGAATTTGAAAGATAAATAATGTGACTATCAAACAACAGAAAATATTTATTTTAGTACACACACACACACACACACACACGAGATGAATTAAACATTGATGAAGATAGGATCGTATGCTAGCACGTAGCGTTCCATCATCTATGCCCCTATGGATAAATGGTATTGTAGTAACTGTTGACGCTAATAAATTGAGTGATATTTGAAGTTTGGAAGGAAATGATGATGAAATGAAAGATGCTTACTGAATGTTAAACATAAAATATAAAAAAAAGGAATAATTAAAAAATATATATAAATACTAATGGCAAATCAATTTCGCATTATATATGAAATAAATTGTCCATGTTTTATGAATGTATGTATGCGTATGCACATAAGTGTATGTACATGTGTGTGTATATATGAATGTATATGTGTGTGTTTATATATATATGTGTATATATGTGTATGTATGTATATGTGTATATGTGTGTATGTGTATGTATCAAAATATGTAAACGGGTAAGTTTATATTTTATTAGTCTGTGCTTTCTATTAACTTTTAAACCGATTCATGTATTAAAATGTAATTGCCTAGCTTGGAACGGGGTATATTCCCTTGTTAGCTGGGCAAAGTAAACAAAAATTGTAATTATCATAAAATATATAAGTAAAATTGACTTCAAAATAACAATTAAGTTTTTTTATTTGAGGATTTAGAAACAGAGGTGAACCATTGAAGATAGTGAATGCTTAAGTTATTTCCTATCTTATATGCAAACAATTCCTGTATATTTTATTTTACTCACTATCAGCTTACTGCCTTTATTATCAATAAAACTAATTGTAAAATGACTGATAATATCATCTTTATTATTCAGTATGTTTATTGATTTAGAAATATTTTAAATAGATTTACCTACGTTTTCTGCATCACTAAATTCTTAATGCAGAGTGGAATCATGTGGTTTAAAATCGTCAATTCATTTCGTTTTTGTCCAACAGACCAAAACAGAAATCTGCAGAAAAAGAGCTTTATAGTTCTTTTTTTTTTACGAAATAGACATAAATAATAATTACAGCTTAAGACAAAATTCGTTATAAAAACCCCTTAAACAATTTCAAAAATATATTTTTTTGATTTAAATTTTATAAATGAAGACGTTCTCTGAACTCTTGTACACCAAACTCAATTTCGTTAAAAATGGTCTGTTGGACAAAAACGAACTAAATAGACGAAATGGCGTCAGTTATTGAAATGTTGATACATCGTGTTATTTAACACCTTAAACATTATATTATCTTACTTGAAAACAACAAAAATATTGATGTTTTGGTTATTTATGTAGACAAAAATAAATAAAAATTTAGGGCCATTCCGGGAAACCTTAATATTTTTGAATTTGAATTCATTTTTTTTGCTGAACGTGCGACTGTAGTGACACAATTTTTAATTTTAAATTTCCAAAACAAGTTTTTCGTCATGCTCCCTATTTATATATGTATAAAAAATTGCTTACTTTTTGCAACGGAGATTAATATCTCGTGTTTATTTATTCGCAAACATAAATACAGTGGTCCACGCACAGACATTTAGTATCTGCGGAAATATTTTTTAATATGTATCATTTTTATACACTACACCTATTTAATTTTTTCATGCTGGTTATATGTTGTAAATATATTTTATGAAAAATATAATAATAAAATAACCAACCGATATATTTTTATAATTAGTTTTTCTTTCCCCTGTCCATGCTGTTTTATATAGTCGATGTTACACTAATTCAAACTTAACCAAAGTGGACTGCAGTTGATGGGCATTGAAATGGATTCATTTTAAATTATTCACTTGCTCCTGCCGGTTTTAGATCGACCAACCCGACTTCATTTATTATTATTATCCTTTAATGGATAAACGAACGATGTCAGTCGATATAAGTAAATCATTACGTATCTATAAAACGGTTTTTTATTTTAACATTTGCAACTATCTCTCTTTTAAACAGATTATGTTCCATTAGGTAAAACCTTTGATCTTTCGGCTTTATTCGGCCGAACAAAGGGACCCGGGATTGACGCGGGAGGAGGCGAGAGTGTTGGTTAGTGATAGCGTTTACTGGAGGCGTCTGTGGCCTTATTCTGTAACTAATTCGTTTCGTAAATTCATTAGTATCGTATGAGAGGGAACGAGAGCGAAATACGATTTTGATTGCGACAGAGTGAGATGGATATGTGACGAACGAACGAACTTACGAAACGACATTGTGACAGAATAAGCCTCCTGGTGATGTCCACATGCTCCACTAATTAAAACGCGGTTTATGAAATTGAACATTTTAAAACAGTAACTTGTTTATTGACAGAAAATCAAAGTTTTTTTGTATGAGCGCAACCGATACGATGACCCATCGTCTTTGAAGTGGTTTTCGGCTATATGGAGGGAGTGTTTTTACATGATTTATTAATTTATTTTATTTATTTAAATGTACAATACAGCACTGCTGCAAATTACAATGTACACGAATTATATAATTAGGTCTTTAAAAAAACACGTCAAGCACATTCGATTACTCAGATCCATAACAACAATAGTAAACAAAGACGACTGTTCAACAGACCAATCGTTCTCCCCATAGGATCATCAATGGTAGATTTGTTCCGCATTTTTAAAGAACAAATGGTCTGTGTTGCCTAGCTCTCTAATTATTTCTCGGAACATACAATTTCATTCGTTCCAACATTTTGGGAATGTAAATGAACCGATTCAGAAGTTCAAAGACCATCAAAATCATGGCAACGCTCCTTCTGGCCCGCAAATTTGTGATACTAAGCATACCTAACAATGATGGGAACTGCAATGGGTAGTATCCATACCCTCTCATAAAGAAGCAACGAATGATCTACTTAGGCGTTGCCTAGTAAATAAAATACTTAATAAGAAATAATAAGTCCCCTTTCAGCTCTTTTAATTTAATAAAAATAAATGATTGTCAGAATTTAAGAAATTCGTATGTTCAAACTCGGGCAGAATGGTGAATGTTACACAGTATGTAAAGTGATAATTTCAACTAACCATTGACATATCATAAGCCCTGTAAAGGCCTAAAAATTCGTATTCTGTCTTTAAAAACATACTCATCTCTGTTTTAGTGTATATCAAGATTACATTTCGGCTTCGTGACTGTGATCTTTGTCCTGAAATTAGGAAAAAGTAATATATTGCTTATTAAACGTCACTATATCTTTATCATTTACAAAAAAACCGACGAAGGTTTTATCGTGTTGATTGATTAAAAAAAAACAATCGATACAGGCAACACAAATTTCAGCTCTCACAGATTGTCTCTAAATTATTTATGGTCATGACATCACCATCAAAATGAAACCGTTGTTCAGAAAATTGAACGAGAAAATTATTTTTATGGAAAAACTTCATTTTTAACCGGAAACAGACGTTTTGGATTTAAAAGGTCCGTGAACTAAAAAAAAGAAATTTCACCATGGAAAATATATCGCGTCATTCGATGAGCATCAAAGGTGAGTATATACGAGGAACCTTTTGTGGTGCATAATGATATTTTAAAATGAATTATAATCAAAGTAGTTTTAAACGACATAAAATATAAAAAACTCAAATAAAACAGTATATTCAATGAATTTTTTTAAACCTACGCGAAAAAAAATTGTACATAAGTCAAAAGTATTAACGAACAATAAACATAACATATTAGATTGTCGCGTTTTAATTAATACTGAAGAAATATTGAAATAATTTACATTGATTTAAAAATATTATTTGTACGCTTTGACAAAGTACCATTTCTCTTCAGAAACCAGTAGGCCTTTTAATGTTATTTTTGATCCAGACAATATATTAAAATACTGCGTTATTCTGTGTCCAGACAGGTAAAGAATACAGTTTAAGCGTGAAAAAGAACCAGTTTCATAGACGAGCGTTTTTGACTCAATGGCTACTCTCAGGTAAAAAAAAGAAAACGAGTGGAGGTAAGTTCACCTTGTTGTGTAGAAATTGGCGCTTTTGCCTACCATTCTTGAGGTCCTAGGCTCGATTTTGATTTGCAGAGTAGAGGTAAAATATTGGTTTTAAAGGTGGTTTTACACTTGCAATATAACAGTGTTCCTGGACTGGCACCCGCTATAGGATAAGAGTGATCACCTCATCTTTCATAACACAGAAATTATCTAGATAAAGTCAAATGAATCCCAATTATAGCAAAAGATGCTTGGATTTGATTGTGATTTTTGCTTGACATTCGTCTGTATTTATCTACCGAGGTGTTACAAAGCCGGCTCTTTTTATACTCGATACGTACACTCTGGAAGATTTTACTGGACTGGACAACCTTTATGATTTAATCATTTGTCTCACTCTGTTCCATTGCAATATTGCGTATTGTATCTTTTGAAACTGTTTCAATCATTTGTCTCACTCTGTTCCATTGCAATATTGCGTATTGTATCTTTTTCAACTTATTTTAAAATGTACCTACACTTAAGATAATATTTAGTTTTATATAAATTAACCTTACACTGTATAATATTCACCAGTCTGAAGATGCCCATTAGAGGGTGAAAGCGCTAATTGGTCAAAATAAATAAGTAGAAGTGTACCAAGTATTTTTTTTATTAAAAACTTATATGTAAATATAAGTTATTACATCATTACGATCAGATTTAAGATTATCAAAACCTGTATTAGTTTATGCCAAGTCATCTTTATTCATTCTCATCCCACGTTTCTATAAATTTACACTAGCTATTTAAGCCGTTTTTCAATAATCCATCTGCTCCAAAAAATCTGCATCAATAACAAATATAGGTTTTTTTTAAATTCCTGAAAATATTTGGGGTCGCTTCGTGTGGTTCCGTTGGCGTAAAGGTCTTTTGAGACCGAGTTAACAACAATTTTTATTCCTTTTCCTATTTTGTCGTCCATCTTTCAAAAAGACGTATCTGATTTTTTGTTGAAATTGAGTTATGAATATTTAAATAAAAACTAACTTCATGGAATAAAAAGGGCATTATACTTTCGTAAAATAATAAATAAAAAACACAGCACAATATAGTAAGGAAACGATTTTTTTTTATTTCTAAAGGCAAACATTTTCCAAACAAATTCTTAAAATGTTTTCTAAAAAATTAACGGATTCGAGATACGCCTTTTTGAAAAATGGACTACGATTTATGTGTTATTTTATTATTATTGCATTTTTTTTCTTTAAATATTTTGTTTCATATTTAATGATAAATATATATAAGCCTATAATTTTGGTTTATTTGTGAACGTTGTATTATTTCTGTAAAAATTGTAGGTTTCTTGAAATAAATAAAATAAAAAGAAGAAAAAATAATCTGTTGATAGTAAAATGTGTCTTTAAACTTGCAAGATTTTCTATCGGTTCTCCTGTTACTCAACATGCTAATTAAAATGCAGAATAAATGAATCCCCGGGGTGCAATTGTGAACGGATTGCGTAATGCGATACTTTCAAGTACGATTCCTAGAGGGGTAAATTAATTTGTTCAATGCAGGCGTCTTATTTACATTACCTGAGACTAGCACCTGAGATGATTCAATCTCGTTTTCACGTAATCTAAAACCAAAATATCACTGACATATTAGCGTTTCTTAAGGACTATAAAATACCTAACTAATATGTTTCACTTGTAAAAATGCATTTAAATGTTCAGTGAAACTAATCAACGTATTAAAATATAACGCCGCGCCGTTTAGAACCGTTAAATATTATTACGAGCGTTTTCCTGTGAACGCTAATACTACAGATCACGTGGTACTAGCAATCGCGCCCGCAGTGCGCCTAGCACTGGTCACGTGGCAGACGAACTGACCGGCAACGTGGTCATTATAGGATTGCACAAGATTACACAAGATTACACATACATTACCCCGTTGAAGTACTGAAGGTTTCTATTTAATTGAAAACTCGAATATTACTCTAACAGATCAGAAGTGGGGTGTGACAAACGCCTAGTTATCGTGTTTTAAAGTGACCTGGGAACAAAACGTGCATAACTTCGTGAATAAGCCTAGTTCTATTTTGAAATGCTTGTGAAGAGATATTATTATATAATGTATCAAAAATAGTAACTAATACAAATGACCAACAACGACATGGGTAGGTCACATAAAATACACAATCAAAATTGAGCAGTAAAGAAGAATCCTCTGAAAGACATCTGCTGAGCCCAATATTTATGACAGTCAATTGAATTACTTGAATTGTGCGAAGATTTCAACAAAATTCGCCAATTTTCTCATTCAGACACATCCTTAAAACCTGGTAATAATAATGTTTCTATGTGATCTGAAGTCATAATGAGTGGAACCATTAAATTGAACCATTCCGAAAAAAAACCCATCTGTTAAAAATATATTGTAGGTGACAAAGTGGAAACTCAGGATGGAACTACCGTTATCACATTGATACATTAAACCATTAGACGAAGAATGTATTGCCAGGGTTTGAATGTTAGAATCTAGTCATGGTTCTTTAATTAAGGTTGGTAAGATTACCGAAAAAATAAGAAGGCTCTTAATGATTTACTCAATGAATTCGGTGTCTGTTTTTCTTGTAATGGAATGGAGTTGGGTCAATGCGATATATTAATGACTATTAAATTGACGGAAAACAAAGTCGTAAATTAATTATGGTACCTACAAGATATCTAATCATGAACAAGAAATTATGAGAAAAATTGTATCTTAACTAATGGACGCTGGAATTATCGAAAAAGCAAAATCACCTTTTGCAAGCCTGATTTTACTAGTTAAAAAAAAAACGGTCGGTATCGGATGTGCGTTGATTCCTGTAATATAAGAAGCGATATACCCTGCCTGTAATTCCAAATTTACTTTACAGGCTAGTGAAAAAAGCTTGGTATTGCTGCCTTAATTTGGCAAATGGTTATCATCAAATAAGATCAGATGAGCATTACCAATACTGAATGATTAGTTTTAGACTCTGTAATGTAATGACTTTGCAATTAAACATAAGTCAGAAGCATGTATGCTACACGCTGATGCCTTGAGTCAAAACCTTATTTCTGTAAACCATATTGATGAGAAAGAACTGGTTGACGCACTTTAAGGAGAAGATGAAAATATTCAGGCGCAAATCTTGAATCTTGAATCTGAGCTCAGAAAAGAACTCTAATATCCAGAAAAAAGACGGGTTGACTAAATATTACAATTAAGTAAATGATCCCCTCTTTCGTAGTAAGAGTGTTAGTTTAATAGGTGTCCTGACGAAGAGACATGTACGTCTTGAAACCGGTCCATATAGAAAAGACGGTAACTGGTTTTATTCAATATTTATTATGTAACATTAATTTGAATTTAAGTGTTTTATTTATTTCACGCAGGTAATATATAAAGACACTTTTTGCAATCGCATTCTGTTACTGAGTGTTCAACGCTCTTTGGCACCGAACACTGTAGAGGTTTTTGCTGATTAGTATCGTAACGTACCTAGTTGACAAGCGTGGTCCGTTCATAGAACGCATGGAGCCATTGGTTCCCCTAAATTTAGACAAATAATGTTTATAAAATAGCACGTTTAATATTTTAAGTATCAGCCGTAATACCACAACAATTAGATTACTATAAACAAATAATAATTCTATTTATAATCGTGATAAATTGCGGAGGAATTTTATTATCGCCCTAAAAAAAAAGGTAAAAAGCAACGTAACCCCCAAACACATCCATTCGTCAGTGCTGTCATGCGCGTACTTGCTACTGGCTGGCTGCGTGTTGATTTCAAGCAAAGAATGATCGCAATGGAACTGAATTCAAAATTCTGTTCCAGCGCCGTACTGAACGCGCAATCCGCGCGCAGTCGCAGACTAAAATTCTCAGTAGACTGTGAAAGCAATCGAAACATATAGATACATTATTTTTCATGCAGTTAAGACGCGATGCGGCCGCAACGCCACACAGCGCAGATACGATTTTGGTATTTTGGCACTGAACATAATATTATAATTATTATTTTGTAATGGAGCAGGAATACAAAATAAAATGCAAAATTTTATTCAAACATTACATCAATATAAGAAAAAAAATTATAATCTATTGCATATGTTGATTTTTCGAGTTCAAATAATGACCAATCCTTTTCCGTTGAAAAGTCATGTTTTTAAACAAGATAATATCTATTTGGTTTCACTGCATTTTAGTAAAATAAAATCTAACGCCACAAAATACTTCGCAGTTATTTATTATAGAATATACAGGGTGTTTTTTAAACCCTGTCACATCCGAAACCATGATAATCAGTATGGGCAAGAAGACATATTAGCATATTTTAAAAAATATTTTGAACAAAGAAAATTAAAAAAAATAAAATGGTTAAAAAAACAAATGGTTGCTTACTTCTGCACGGGAGAAGTGAGGGGAGCGCGGTGCAGTGTCAGACTCCCCCCTTCCCGTTCCTCGTTTCACCCCTGCAGAAGTAAGCAACCATTTGCTTTTTTGATGTTTTACTTTTTAAATTTTATTTGTTCTAAAAAAATATTTTTATGTGCCAATGTGTTTTCTTGCTCATACTGATCATCGTGGTTTCAGATGTGACAGGGTTTAAAGAACACCTGTATATATTGTAGTATGTATAGTGAAGTTGGTTGATTTGTTATTACAATTTATTACTTATTATTAAAAATAATTGTTTTTATTTCTAATCATATTCATTTAGTTTGTCTTTAATTTCTTAAGGGCAGTGTATATTATTATGTACCAATTACCCATATATTAATTGCTTCCCTAATCAGAAACACCACCTCACGCCCCTGCTAGTTGAAATAAAGTTGTCCGCGTATGCGGCACAACTGGTATTGGAATATTTGTCAACTAAGTCCAAAAGCACTCGTTCTCCTTGGTTCGTTTCATGGAGAACCACCAGGCGGTTTTCCAGCGAATTTCTTGAAACATATATTTGGACTTTCAGCCGCACACCCACCATACCTTTATTCCACATTTTGCAGGCTCACTCGGAATAAATATATTGTGTAAATTGAGCTCGCTCGCGATATGGAAATAAATTATTTGCTTTTTGAGCATGTGGTGTTTACGTTATTTTCGCATTGGCCCTTAACATCACGGCTGTTGATTTGCTACTTTAAAGCCGCACAGCTTGAGTATTTATATTTGAATTTAATTCAATTTAACAGAAGTATCATGTGATGTATTTAAATCTGTTTAACGACATTGTAGCTTTTTATAGGCGATGATTGTAATCGGCCCATAATTATTTTATTGGCTGCGAAATTTGTGCACATTTCTTTTTCCATAACTGCTTTCCAGCTACGCTGTTTTATCGGTTGGATGGGCTTCGTTTCAAAGATGAAATGATTTCGTGGCTCTGTGGTTAGTTTGCGACTGAGGATGCTGTCAATCTCCGGTGTAATTAAAATTTAGAATATTAAAATTGTATTTTGCACCGTTTCAATTGGTGCCATTGCTTGATCTTGACTATAAGGCAGCAATTATTATATATAGTATATATATATGTATAAACATATATTTAAAAAAAATATAAAGCATATCATATAAAGTATTTTACAAAGTATAATAATATAAATTACATTCCCAAAGTTACTACAACTCGATTCGGGACAAAAATAATATTAACATAAAAACACGTATATGTACATATATACAAGTTATATCTATACTGGATCCATTTATTAAAATCCAAAAAAGCAATTATACGAATCATTTTCAAAAAACTATTTCTGTGTTGTTCAGAACCACTATCTAAGGAATTAAAAGTTTTGAATAAGAGATAGTTATTTATAATGGCACTGTTAAAAACTGTCTATGATATTAAACCTCAACCAGTTAAAATACATTCCAAAAAAACAGAGTCATAACTAAAGGTAGTCTTGCGGTTCCTCAAATGAAGACGATTTTTGCCCAAAGACACTCAAGTTTTATAGAACCTCGATGCCATAATAAGCTACCGAAAGAGATGACTAATTCTTCCAAAAAATAAATCTCAGTTGAATCAGAAGAGTAGCTCCTCAGATTCGGAAGAAGTCAGCTGGACGAGGTGCCAAGAATAAGAATTTAGTGTTGGGTCTATAATCAATGTTTATTTTTCATTATTTTTTTTTATTAATTTTCTTTTAAACTTACCTTAAATTTTTAAATTCAGATTATTAGTTGCTAATTTCTTACAATTATTTATTAATTCAAATTTATTAGTCAGTTATTTTCTATCTTTTTTTTAAATTTTCAAACATTATTTAATTTAAGTAATTTCTTCATTTTCAAACCAGCCCAGTACAGGTCATATGCCCTGTAAATGCTTAGATTTTCACATTCCATGATCATGATCAATTTTTTTCCATTTTGTTGCAACAAATTTACAAATGGTTAAACACACAATATATGTTTTTTTTTAAATTTATTGAAACAGAGAACGAATCTCTAACCTCCGGAAGAAAGTTCACAACATCACCACAGGACCACAACTTGACTCTTGTTTCGACTTAAATAGGTATAAATGTATTTATTGATTAACGCACTACAACGGAGATAGAGAACATTTAAGAAAAGGAAAATTGGAAGACAGGGCTCATAGCAGGGGTCATTCAGGGGTAACGGGAGACCCAAAAGTAGCGATGTGATCATCGTCAAGGCGATTGACGACGTTTCTTATGCGGACATCTGCAAGAGCCCAACCTAACCCCTAACCTAACCTACCTTTTCTAAAAATATTATTTTTAATGAGTTATTAATAATTTTAATAAAGTCATTTTTGAGCAAACATGAGCTGTTTTATTTGTTTGTCGTTTTAAAGGTAGGTTAGGTTAGGTTAGGTTAGGTTAGATAAGGTTAGGTTAGGTTACATAACATTAACAAATATAGACCAAAACTAACTGCAATCTTACATGTTTTGTACTTGATACAACAGATAAAATTAAATATCTCGGTGTATACATAAACCAAAAATGGAGAAACCATATTAGTGAACTACTTAAATAAATTAAATGTACATACATATTTGATTAGATTAAGGAATATTTTAAAAATCGATAATTTAAAATAGTTTATTACTCAATTGTACAATCTTTGTTACAATATTGTATTGTAGGGTGGGGTGGTTCATACGCCAATATATTATATTAAACCCCCTTAAAATAGTACAAAGATTAATTATTAAAGTAATTCTAAAGAAACCCTAAACATTTAATACGGAAGTCTATTTAAAACATTTAAGGTTCATACAGTAGACAATCTTTATAAAATAAATTATATCATACTAACAATATAAATAATATATTAATAAATAAATTCTAAGTAAATCTAAAGAAATTTTTTAAACACGCGTAAAAACTACATGAAATTTTAATTAGTATAAATGTATTACTGTTTAATGTTTTTTCTTTATATATCCCATATTTTTATTTTTTTATCATGTACTCGTATTTAAAATTATATAAACTCTTATAATAAACAATAAACAACTACAACAGTGTAAATCACTCTCCCAGCACAAGAGTTAGTCTCTTTTTTGGAGAGTTACAGTAATAACATTTACTAGATGTGTAAAAGTAGATATGTATAGAATTTTTTAAAAAACATGTATCTTTTATGAAATTTATTAATAAAAAAATATATAAAAATCTATAAAAACATACTCGTCAGAACAGATGTTCCAATACATGAAGGTGCTGAATGTGAGACAACTGTACCAAAAAAACACTTCCACACTTCTGGTCGAAAAATAAGGAGAGGTCTCGTCAAAATGTCCGTACGAGGTTTTCCCAGAGCATGAATTATGTCATACCCAAAACCCGTACGACTTTTGCTCAAAGACATCTCTCATTTATCGCACCGAGAGTGTTCAATATTTTGGAAGAGCGTATTAAGCTCTCAAGGACAAAAAAAATTTCAAGAAAGTAGTTAAGGACTGGATTTTCTTTAGTGGGAGGGATTTGAGTGGGAAACTCCTTGATGATTTTCCGAATCTTTGAGTTTACTGTTTACCATATTGATGTGCCATGTATATATATATGTACTTAAATAAAAAATAAAAAAAAATATGGTTCTGATCCTATATTTGTGGTGATATACTCATGTGTCTGTGTCAATTAATTGCTAGTCCCATCTCAACACAGAACTTTTAGTTCCATGGAGTTAGGACTTATGTCTCAAATAATATACAATAAACTTATGTATGTAAATAATTAAATAATATACAGTAAATAATATATGTACCTTCAGAGCAAGTATTTTTGTATCTAGTGAAGCTGCTATCTTAACCCTATATATTTTCTTACAATTTTTACATGTCGGAACTGGTTGCGCAAATGGTTGGTGGGATCAATTGGTTTGTGGCTGGATGGACCAACCACCTATCCAACCCACCCTGCTATTTCCCAACTTCCAATGTTTATTTATTCTCCTCGTCGTTATGGTCATAGATAGCTACGGATGCTATGAGAACAATTTTCCATATCCATAGCAACCAACATTAACAATCCAGATTTTTCTCTCTGCATAATTTGTTCTGGAGACAACCGCACGTATCACAATTTATTTTCCCGCATCCGCTCGCCTTTAAATCATTTGCCCGCATCCGCACACCATTTCATCTTCTGACCGCAGCGCCGTCGGATTCATTCATATATTCCTCGCATTATAATAGTGAAAGTGCTGTATTCACAGAAAAAAAATTAAAAAACAGAGGAAGTGGTAAACCAAGAACTAGGAGAGATAAGGTCGTTAACATCACATGCTACGCAGACGATGCAACTATAGTAGAAGTGGCAATTCCAGATGAATTTTGCAATCTTGGCATAAATGGAATCCTGTTAAATAAATTTAGTGATTTTAAAATTGTACTTGTGAGAATATCAACAGACGTCGGATCCATTGTGATCGATTCTACATTATTATTTTTATAGTTGGTTAATTTATAAAGCGCTATTTTTGTGAAAATCACATCAAGGGCGCTGTACAATAAATAAATATCCCAGTACGTCTTGCAGCTACAAAGCGCATAGACTATTGGGATTCTAGTCCCTCCTTTCCTATTACGATATATTTCAATTATAACATATATGAGCTAGATTACAGCACGTCTTGTAGCTACAAAGCGCATGGATATTAGGAAATCTAGCCCCCATTTACAATATGTTTAAATTTCAAAGCTTCATTTAATAATTATCGATCATGAAGTCGGATACAGTTTACAACAATACAACGGGCCGTCGGTACTCAGGTCGAGAAACCATATGTTACACGTTTGTTGCTAAACTAAAAACCAAACCAAATTGAAATAGATCTTCTTATTATATGTAATGAAAGTAATAAACCCACTTTGAAACGTATCTTGAAAGTTATCACTTACAAAGTGTAATTGCTATCTGCTCACTGTGCTCGTTGAACATTGTCAATAAGTGTGGAGAAACTCTTATAACTTTTGGAATTTCAACAACGTCATGGATACCAAAATACTATATATAATGCGAAAAAAGCAAACTGGGCAAAATTTAACTTTTTTTAATTTTAAAATCAAGTAATTTTTATCAATACTTTTACCATTTTTTTTTCCATTTACGGACGTATTAGGTCCATTTAACAATGGTGAATACATTTCTTTACGATAAATACAGGTTTGATTAAAATAAAATACAACTAAAGAAAATTAAAGCTAGGACAAAATTAAATAACAATTACTACCTCAAGACAAGACCTGATCTATCTAATTTTAAAATCAATACCTGTTGCCGGAAATATAAGTCTTCCGAGAAAAAAATAAGCTACATCCCTAAGGAATAATAAAAAAATAATCTTTTTTATCATTAGCACTTTCTGCCGTGTTTAAAGAGTTAGTGATTTCGGTTTGCTTTCTGTTCCTGAAAAGGTTATTTATTTAGGTACATTTTCTTGTGCGGAAATAGACAATTTTCAACTTTTCTTTAGAATTTTTGACATCTAAAGATTCTATATTTTTTGCTTGGCTTACGCCTTCTTTTAATTTCTTTGGGTCGATTTTTATATAAAACAATCTTCATTGTTGCTTCTTCTCCTCGAAATTGATTTGAATATGTGAAACCATTTCCAGCAAAGCTGTTTTGCCAATTTAATGTTCCACCAATAATCTTGAACGTCCTGAATACATTCAATTGTCAAAATCGTTGTTCTAGAATTGTGTCAACGATTTAATTTTCTGATAATTTGCCATCGTTTTCTGCTTCAATTGACGATTTCCAAATACATATAATACATAACGTCGTTGTTAGATAAAGCGGCATCTCGGTAAGAGGGTTTCCGTTAAATTTTAACAGTGTTAGAGCAAACGCATGTCGTTGGAGACCGTGGTAAAGGAATACCTGTACATATATATTACATAACTAATCACAACTTATGACACCAAAACAATACTCACTTACAGATCCAAAAACTACTCTTACTCAAAAGAAAGACATAACCCCTACACTACATCACATACAAATAATATAATCACTAGATCCTCAACACAAAGACAACTTAAACAAATACGAACTAATAGCACTTTCGGACAAAGGGATTTTGAGCACTATTCAATTAAAATCTACAACCTACTTCCACTATCTATTAAAACAATTAGTAACGGGAAAGTGTTCAAAAAGGCTATAAAAAAATGTATAGTGGAGCTAGGTAGAAGTAAAATGGATTGTCTCATTCGCCCAAACCAATATTGAATCAACTGCTCCACAAGTGTATAGCTTATGTTAGGTTTTTGTTATTTTCATTGTGCGTTTTGTAATATATATAATAAAGATGTACATAAATTAATTATAAACATAAATACGTAGTGTTTAAAAGTGTATGAATATTTTGTTATTTATATATTATTATTATTATTATTTACATTATTATTTATATATTATTAAATAAGTCTTCTTTGTTTATTCTCAAATGAAAAAATATTTAAAAAAAAGTATATTGTTAAGTGTCCAGTGAGGTCACATTATTTCCATTATTAATTATAGTTTGTAAGAGAAAACATATGAATAAAGAATAAAGAATAAAATAACATAGTGACTTTATGATATAATAACCGTACTTAGTTATTGATGTAATAAAATAAAATCATATATGAGTGTGTATCACTTGCCCGAAATCTTCGTTAAGACCGTAAATTTTTTGACCAGTTTCGGTCATTTAGAAAAAAAGTTTTTTTTTTTAATAAAAGAGTTACTCTTTTAAAATTTTCAATTTCATGAATCGCGAAGTAAATTGTTAAGAAATTGAAAATAATGAGATTTTTATAAGGCATCACAAAAGGTCTGAAGTCCAATAATTAGAGTGGTGAATTACATCAAAAATCAGCCAAGATTGAGAAAAAACTAATTGAATTTTTGAATTGTCAGCAGGAATCAAGCGTCTTAACCACCACTCTACGAAGGTCGCTAATTTGTTTTATAACATACGAGTACTGCTTTTAAAATACATTTTAATTGGTAAATCAATTATACCCTTAAGAGTATATACCTATACTCTAAGATTATATCACTAGGGATCATTATTTTAAATTTTCTTGTTAAAGTTGAAATAAAAAATCGTGATTTGATTTAATTCTCTTGTATCTTGAATCTCTTGAATCTGTACTTAATTAAACTGAGCAAGACATTTCATCATCCCTTTGTAGCCTTTGGGTGTCTAACATTGATAACTTTGATATACTGACAGTCAAAGGGAAGAGCAACGTGAGCATGTCGGACTGGATTAAATATATATGTATACATACATGGTGATTTTCCAATAACGCCTCGTGCATTCGATCTAACATTATTAAGGCCCAAAATTGAAATCATTTTGAAGCGCGTAGCTTCAAGTTAAATCGCAATTTGCTCGAATGTTCCCAGGGCACAAAATGTAATTATTCGCTTCGTTGTACTGTAGTTGACGCATTTGGTATGCATGATGTCTCAATTCCTGACGATGCCAACATGTAATTATAATTGAATTATGTATTTATTACTGTCTTATTATTGGCGCCTGAAGCGTAAGACCGATCATATTTTGGTAATGTAAAAAGTGATATAAATACACTGCAATCGTATATATGAAACTGCGTGATGTTGCTTTCGTTTGTTACCAGTAATATTTTATTAACAAACACGGACAAATTGTCTTTTACAATACTTATAATACAAACATGTTTGGTTTAATAAATGTTATTAAATATTTATATATAACCACTTACCGACTTTTCTATGTCTACCGGTTTTGAGACGTACCCATCTCTTTGTCAGGACACCAATAAACCAACATGCAAAACCCACTATACTTCTTCACCATAGTTGTTATATTTAATTACATTTAGTAAAATGTTTTCCCACAAAGTTAATGCTTTAAATCTTAATAATATATTTGGTTTACTTATTTTCAAAAAAACATACATCACTAAGATTAAGAAACAAAAATTAAACCTAAAAATTATATAACACATTCAGTAAAAGTTGAAAACATTTAAAAATAAATGTAAAAATCAAATTAAATAATAAAATATTTAAAGGAGAAATATAACAGGTAAATCATAAAACAGTTTTATTAAAGGATTTAAAAAACAATATAAAATAATTAGCGGACTAAGCTATATGATAAAAATATTCGTCAAAAAAATAATATCTGATAATATTTTTTTTGTTAATTTTTTGACGATAAAATTATTTTTTATGTGTAATCGATTAAGATTAACACCAAAAATATTTTTCAAACAGATAAAAAAGTAACAAATTAAAAATGAAAATAAAAAAAATCGTTTTCAATTTATTGTTCGCTTCGTCTAGTGGTCAGCGCACTTACCAAGAATGGTTAACATGAATTATTTATATGTAAGAAGTTTCTTACACTTCACAGAGCAAAACTGATCATCTTAACTTGCAAAAAATGACCGAGATTGATGTACCAATGCAATGTCATGTGCACCATAAGGTGCGGATAAGAGAGGGGTGATGAAGGAATTTTGTGATGAAAAATCATCAAGTTCCTAATCGTGCTCATAAGAACTTTAAATACAGGGCATCTAATCATATGTTACGTGAAGGTAAGGTCATCAGTCTTACGCTCCAGGTGCCGGTCCGGGGACAGTTAAATATTGCAGTATAAAATAACCCTTAAAAAATCATGTCCTTCCCCTCAACGTCAAGAACTGACAAAAACATCGACAAAATAAAAGCTCTCATTTGTGAAGACCGTCGCCAAACCATTGATCAACTTTGTGAGATGTCTGGAATATTATGGAGTTCCATTTAGAGGATTTTATCCGAAGAGTTGCACATAAGAAGAGTTGCAGCTAAATTTGCTCCTCGCCTTCTCACGGGCAAGCAAAGGGAGCGTAAACTTCAGGCATGTTTTGAGCTTCAAAATCAGCTCAAAGAAGACCTTGAATTTTTTTTCAAGGTGATGAATTGTGGTGTGATGGATACAACCCCGAAACAAAGCAGTAATCAAGCCAGTGGAAGACACCTGGCTTTCCTCGTCCCAAAAAAAATCTCCAAGTAAAGTTAAACATCAAGACAATGCTTATTTGTTTATTCGATTGCAGAGATGTTGTACACGCGGAGTTCGTTCCTCCGGGTCAAACTGTTAACCAGAAGTTCTACTAAGAGGTTTTGAAAAAAATGACGGAGAGTATTTCGAAGAAAAGGGCAGATCTTTGGCGCCCAAGCTACTGGTGCTTCCATCATGACAACGCGCCGGCCTACATCGCTCTCTTCGTAAAGCTGTTTTTGACCAAAACAGCATGACAGCAATTGTTCACCCCCCTACTCATCGAATAGAGCCCCCTGTGATTTATTTGTGTTCCCCAGACTCAAAAGAAAAATGAGAGGAAAGCGTTTTGCCACTGGGGAGGAGGTAAAACAAAAATCGCTGGAAGGTTTAAAGAACATCCAACATCCAACATCCAACATAGTGAATTAAAAAAATATTTTGAATAATGGAAAGATTGTTTGCAGAAGTCCTTTGTGGTTAAGGGAGAATACTTTGAAGGTTATCAAAATTTGGTGTAGTATTTGTTTTTTAAATAAAGAAGTTATTATGAAATTCCCGTTTTTTTTGGGTCCCCCTTCGTATGTTACATTTAGGAAATATGATCAGTCTTATGCTTGAGTTACCAGTCTAGAACAATGGAAGATTGCAGTTTAAACAATCCCTCATAAAATAACTATTTCTCATAAAATTCACATTTGAAGCGGTAATTTTATTGTTTACCACTTTCAATAATATAACTACGAACTAACTTTGTGTAAAACCATTAAAATAAATTTAATGGACTAACTGGTTTAGAAGCATTACTGTTATTTAAGCGTTGAAAAAGAAACATACGTGTTCTGAAACCGGTAGGCATATTTTTTTTTGTGATTTTACACAAGTAAATACGTTGTTATATTATTCAAATATTTCTTTTTCTCCACTCGATTACTTTGCAGCATTTTTACCTAAGAGCATCCGAGTCAAAAACACTCGTCCAGGGTTCTGGTTCTATTTCACAAACAGAACTGTATTATTTATCCATCTGGACACAGATATTTATATTTAACGACACGGACAAAATAATTATAGTAAAAAAAAGTCATGTAGTTCACGAGCCATAATAATAATCAGATAGGTACCCAGATTCGGTCATCAATACGCTTGCTGCAATAGTGGCATTAGGCTTCCCCCACCGGTTACCACAACCCTGAGTACTAACAGGTTTAGTGGGGTTCACGATTCCACCTCCGGCCATGGCGGCTTGCGTACCCACTGAAATCCACCCCACTAGAAGGGTTGAAGCGACGCCTCCTACCAAAGCACCCTGCAAAATAATAATCTTATTATGCTGCAGATTTTCATCCGAAATCACGGAACTGAAAGGGAAATTGACCATTACTTTGAAGTTAGTAAAGTGTCAGTAAGTTCGAAGATATAATATTACATTTTAGTTACACTAGTTATTATTAATTAATTATAAATAATAAATAATATACACATAATTTGGGTTATATCATTTACTGTCAATTGTTTTTTATAGATCTTCAGTATTCCGATCGTTCAGATAATAACTTACACGCATTTTTTGTGGAAAAAAAAACATTTCAAATCAACAATATCATATTTTAATTGGTTATTCTCGAACTTGTCATGAAATGTTTGTCGCAGGAGGCAAAACTACCAGTTCGCAATGGACTTCTGGTGCCGACCCAAATGTATGGGAGCAAAGTATGTTTTTAAAAAAAAAGGAATAACACGCTAAGCCTCTATTTTGAGGCATGTCAGCGGGTGGGATAGAGGGAATATGGAAGGAGGTATTAAAAAATACACCACAACACCCAGACCAGTTGAGAAAAAAAATCTTTCTTGGATTTTTTTTCTTGCAACTGGCGGGAATCGAACCCGCGACGCTGGTTTACAGTCGACCGTCTAACCAACTGCGCCACGACGCCTGTGCACAAATGTCGAGATCCGTAAACTATGCAAGGTAGAGCCAAGCACTATCGACAAAATCAAGAAAGGGGTGCTACGTTGGTTTGGACATGTAGAGTGAATGTTCAGCAAAAGAACGGCTAAAAGGATCAAATATGCGAATGTTGATGGATGCTGAAAAGGTCGACGACCTAGAAAGGCCAACAAATACTTGAAGATAGACATGTCAAGAGTAGAAATAATCGGAGTGCGTGCTTGAGAAGATGTATGAATATAGGTGAAGCCAGGTCCGTAGGCAAAGTCATAATGATATGGCGTTCTATCATCTCTGCCTACCCCTACGGGTAAATGGTGGGACGATTTGTTTGATTGTTTGTTTGTTGTAACTGACGATTCAGACGGTTGATTTATAAATTTATATACGAGTAAAATGCGAATAGTTGCCAACGATATCGTCAAATGAATGTAAAATGTGTTTGTCTTCAAATTTATTTAAAATAAATCAATACATTATTTTGTGTAACATTCAAAGTACACACATATGTATTTAATAAAAATATATTGAAATAACTGCACCCAAATAGAAATAGCATTTTATGCTCGTACTAATTTGTTTAATGAATCTTCGGGGTAAGGTTCGACGACCCACTTTGGTACACATAGTTGACCTTAGGCAGAACAGTTTTTTTAAAAGTACATACCGTTTTAAGTAATCATGTAAGGAAACTGTAAAGGAAATATTTCAATAAATATATCAATAATATAACATAAATTGTATTTATTAAAAACATTTGAATATTATTAAAATTAAAACCACATAATAAAATTAAACTAAAATGCCCAATAAAAATAATGAGTAGGCTAGATATTATTTATTGTTTTAATTTATCCATGTTTATAGCAATTTTTATTTTACGTCAAAAATCAAATCCGTATTTTTCTAATTGATCAACTAGCACTATTCGCTGTCAAATTATAATAATAAGGAATCTCAGTGGTTTTTATTATGATTTTTATTTGTCAATATTAAAAATTAAATACTTTGCAAAAACATTTAAAAAAAAATTTAAGTATTGGATTATCAGAGTTATGTTTTTTTAAGTTCAGTGTTTCTGAAATTACTTCGCGTGTGACGTCTTAAGTTATCTTCCCCTTCTTATCGATGAGGTCTGCTAATTATTAAGTTGACCTACCGTAAACCGGAAATAAATTACAACTCTCTTATCATTAGTTGATTGAGAAGAACTAATGACGTCCTGTAAAGTAGTTCATTTTTATTAAAAGCATTTGAACTATTTTCATACGTTTCCAAAAAACTTTGCCGTACAATATAATGCTCTAATTTTTAACGCGCTTAAGAATACACTTTTTAAATTCAATTCCCCGTAGGGTTGAACTTCCTCATTGTGGTTAACCCTGGCTCTTTAAGTAAAAGAGCTGAAACCTTTATCTGGACCTAGTAGGTTGCCTAGTAGGTGATTTGGTTCAGCCGGATGAATCTCACCCACGTGATAAAGGTTTCAGCTCCTTTACTTCACAAAAATCAACAGATAGAAGAGTTGAGGAAATGTGGATGTTCAAACATGGGCAGAACGGTGAATGTTACACAGTGTGTAAAGTGGCCACTTAAACCAGCCAATGACAGGGCTTAAGCCCTGTAAATGCCTAGACTTCCATATTTCTTCTCAAAAATGTTTTCCCTCACTGTTGAAATAAATTTAAATACAAAAATATGCTGTCAAAGAATCACTACGTTTTCGAAAGCGCAAAATGTAGGGCATAGGTACTTTGGTGGTATTTCGTACCCTCGCTAAAGACTGCTCATAATTAAAAGATGTATGCATTTAGGGTAGGTAATAACTATCCTAGAGAGATCACGTGAGTTGGGTATTTATACGATGGGATGTTCAAAACTGCAACTCTCATTGCTACTTCGCTCTTTTTACCTTTATAATTCTTAACTTTATGTTTACATTAAATTATTCTTAATTTTAATTTGCTATATTTATATTTAGAACATAAGGTTTTCTCACATCAATTTGTTATATTTTATTTGTCATTTTATATTTGTATGTTTCTTTTTTACTTTTTTGCAGTTTAAAAAAAAAAAAAAAATTTACTAATTTGTTACGTTTTAATTATTTAGTTGATTTATTTAGTTATATATTATATTGTATACATAATGAATTGTTCACTGCTGTGATTATTTCTGTAAAACTTTTTATTGTAAAAGGTTTTTTGAACCGTTGATATATAAATAAATAATTAAATAAATAATAGATTGCCCATTCTCACCGGGAATCTTACATGCTATTGTATAAACTGTACCGAGGAAAATCCATTTAAATGTTTGACTCAGCAAAAGTCTTTTCCGGTCCACCGTATTCGTATTTTGGACATGATACATACACATGAAATTATAGTTCCGTTAAATTGTTTCAATAGACGCGATTTCGGAAAATAATATCTGGTAAATGAAATTAATGATTTTCACCAGAAAATATAAAAAAGTACTGTGAAATGTTCTCTCACTGGGGTGCCCCGTGCATGGGATGTCAATCAGATTATTTCCTCAAATTTCTACCCATTTATTTCATTTTACTGGATTTTTAGTTTTTTATTTTAAATAAATAATACTAAAATAATATAAACTGGCATTCAATACATTTTTTGTAAATCGCATTCTTGAATAGAGTGCACCACTGTTGATGAGAAGAGCTAGAGTTGACATTTGAAAGAAGAATGCTTTATCTGAAAATTAATTATTTAAAGTTTTGGAAATCAACCATAAACAAGAACCGAGTTACCTACTCTAATTCAACATTTGAAAATAAATCATTTTAAGTTCTGGAATTAAATCATAAACAAGTACGAAGGTTTCTATTTATCAATGAAAAGTTACTCCGTCTTTTTTCGTGACAACGAAACGTAGATTTGGTCTATTTTAGTTAGACATAAAAGGTCCGAAATGGAGTTGTCTTTTTTGCTTAGCATCGGGGAGGCATCTTCAAGACAGTGACAGGAAATAATATATATATAATATTCAAATACCTATTTTTCGAAATTCCCTTTCACCGCATATCCTTACTATTTATATAATCCGAAACACAAAAATAATGATGTGCATGTGCATATCTAATTTTAACTTGGTACAATAATTCATATCAAACTTTCGATTGTGTTCATTTAATATATATAAACGAGTATGTACTAAAATCTAGCAATAGCAAAGCATTGCCTGGCTCAGCCCGTGAGCCATGGCCTATCGACCCTATTGGTAAACCCTGTGTATTATTATTGAATTGAAAAATATTTTTTCATTCATAGAACCGTTATATTTTGACTGCATAAATGTCTCAATAATTTCTTCCTCATTTCGAAATATCGATCTGCATTATACCTTATCGATGTTCATCGAAATGAAAATTATATCATTTTATTAATATTTAAAGCATTACCTCTGTGGCCAAATATTTGACTAAATGTTATTAAATATTTGTATGTATCCACAGACCGACTTTTCTATGTCCACCGGTTTCGAGACGTTTGGGCAACAACTATGGTAAAGATGTATAGTGGGTTTTGCATGTTGGTTTAATTGGTGTCCTGACGAAGAGACGGGTACGTCTCGAAATCGGTAGATGAAGAAAAGTCGTAAATGGTTATATACAAATATTTTATAACATTTAGAAAATTATATCATCCACCAAACAATTAATAATATCAGCCGCATGAGGCCAAAAAATCCTTATAAAAATTATGTATTATTCATATAACAGTAGTTTCATTTGCTTTCAGTAACACGCGATTTGTAGATTTTAGTTACCTAATGTTTTAAAGTTTAAAATAAATTGATATTATCTAAGGTTTTACAATTAAAAATATTAGGAACGAGTAAAGTAAGGAAGAAATATAAAGTACTAAGAGTAACAAAGTTTCTCCGCCATTCATTTAAAAAATACAGGGTTATCCATTGCGTATTTGAAATGCGACAACGCTGCCATTTGACAACTATGATGGATTTAGTATCATATCGTTTGATAAGTTTATATTTATGTGACCGGAGAAACTTATAATTGGATGAACAAATGTTTACGTCCAATTATTTTCAGTATAAGATTAATAAACAGAGAAATTCATTTATATCGTTTTTATTGCGCGAAGTTTATTTCTCATGAAAAAAAAGAATATAATGAATGATGTATAGATAAAGATGTTCTTAGGATATATAAACATATATGTAAGTTAACATATTACAACAAAGATGAAGAACATTTGAGAGAAGGTAATATAGAAGTCTGGGTATCATGACCTGTCAATGGCTGGTTTAGGTGGCCACTTTACACACTGTGTAACATTCACCATTCTGCCCATATTTGAACATCTTTTTTTTTTCAGTTCTTTCATCTGTTGATGTATGTGAAGTTAAAGAGCTGAAACCTTTATTTATGCGGGTGAGATTCATCTAATTAAATTACTTCACCTCTATACTAGGCAACGCCTGAAAATCTGATGTTTTTTATGTAAGTATTTACTGCGTAAAGAATTGTTGAGTAATATTTAAGATTTAATATTGTGAATATATTATTAAAACACATAAACGACCTACAATTAAAAAATTGCAATAATCACAGAGAGGCGAGTTGATTGGATCGGCCACATTATGAACCATGAGAGTCTCCCACATGGAAAAATTGAGGGTATGACTGAGGGGACAAATCGCGGAGGGCGTCCCTGACGGGATTATTTGAAACACGTGTGCGAGGACTTGATCTGCGTCTCATCTATGTTGGGCTAAAGGGGGCAGTAGAGAATAGAGCGCAGCGGAGGATGATATGCGGAACTTTGCTGCAAACCGATCCCCAGGATTGAGACTGCGAAAAAGAAGAACTGTCGGCATGTTTTTAATTTTTGAGCAATTTTGTTAATTACTTATTGATTTATTTTTCCGAAGTACAGTATACAAGAATTTTTCCATAATAAAATTTTAAAAGAAGAGACCGCGATTTGGAAATAAATGTCCACGAAGACTTTAACGTTTGAGCTTAAGTCATTCCTTTTATTTATTTTTTAATAAGTACTCTTTTATTACATAAATATAATATGACACAACAAGCCTATAAGCGTATTTATTTATATTGAGATACATTTTAGTTCATAAACAAAGTGAAAATTACAAAAAAAAAATACATTAAAAATATAAAAAAAAACACAAAAAACAAGAAAATCAAGAATAGACTAACTCATACTCATGACTCAAAATATATTTATTTATTTATTTTAAAGAAACAAACAGTCGACAATGATATAGAAACATAAAAAAAATACAGTTTAAAGACAGACCAGCAAAGTTTCTAAATAAGAATCATACATATGATTAAATTGCGTTACAACAAAGGGTGTGTTTATGCGTATTCGTATGGAAGTAAGAGTAGATGTGTGTTTATGTGTATTAGTGTAGGAGTAACTGTTCAGGTGTGTGTAAGTGTGAGGATAAAGTGGGGAAAAAACTAAGATTTCAGTACATTGCCATAACATATACATGACTCGAAAAAACTCTACAAAAACAAGATTGATTTGCTGTACAATATTTTTTCAAAAAAGGTGTATCTGAGTTTTCCATGCTAATCCAAGACTTCCAAGCCAAAGATTTAATGTTTTACAAATCCTTAGGTAGGAGATTGAAGGATCTCGGACCAACGTGGAATGAGTGCCTCTGTGCGTACTTAGTCCTGCATCCTGGAACGGACAGAACACTTTCGGATCTGTTACTAACCCAGTTTAGATTATTGCTGAATCATTCCTTATTTGTGTGTACATATTTTAGGCCAATAAACATATGTAAATATGTTTTTTTTTTTCAAGGGTAATTATTTGTAAAGGGCACTTCACATTCAAGTTAATATAATACTTTGTTTTATTGACGATACCTGTTAAATTTGCAGTATAATGTGAATAATTTGGTGAACGTGACCAATTAAAATACTTTTTTGTAAACATTTTTCTGTGTCCAGGTGAATAAAGAATACAGTGTGTGCAATATAACAAGAACCCTACTGGACAGGTGTTTTTGATTTGATTGGCTGCTATGAGGTTAAAATCCTGAATAAGGAAATCAAGTGGACATAAGTCTACCTGGTGTATTGGTTGGCGCATTTGCCTACCTTGCTTAAGGTCCTGGGTTCGATTCCTGACATTAAATATTATTTTTTGACATGGTCCTACACTGCAGTATATTCATTGTTTTTAGACTGTGAGCAAAATACTAATCGCCTTACCTTCAATGTTACAAAAATGATAGAGTTACTGTGCGACATGATAGTCAACGTAGTCTCCTATGCACCACTGCATGCGAATGGGGAAACAATGATAATGAATAATTTCACTTTTTGTTTGGTGAAGATGGCTTTCGTGGTGTAATGTATAATATATAGTTGCAATTAACTTTTTAATAATTAAAGGAATGGCCCACGCTCAGACGCTGAAGTTTTTGTAGGCATTTTTTCCAATTCATGTTATAGCTTAATTTTATGATGTATTTTTCTAAAGTGTATTTTTGTAATTATATCTCTTTGTAAATAATATGTGTATTGAAAAATAAACAAACAATAAAAAAAATGGCTAATAAGACCCTTGACTAACCTGTTTTAAGGCAGACATTGTCATGATTACCTACTAGTTTATTTAATAAAGAGTTCTACAATATTTAAATAAGCAATTTATTATTTTAGAGTATTTTTTTGTAAGTTTTCTAATTTTTCTCTACCTAAATCTAGTGACCATTTTTTTTATAGTTGGTTTTAAAGATGCCTTGAAAATATCCGCAATTATTTTAGTATGTTTTGGATGCATCCAAAATATTTTTGATTTAAACAGGGTCTCCAAAAAAATATATAAACGGAAAATATATTCAGGTGACTTTTTCTAATAGGTGAAATATTTCATATAAATTCTACTAATATCAAAGGTTTCAGATGTTTTACTTAATCAACATATCTGAAAATGAAAGATCTAGAGATGATCAAACAAATGCAGAATGGTGAATGTTACAAAGTGTGGGAAATGAGCATTCAATTCAACCTTTGATGGTCACAAGTCCTGTAAACGCCTGGACTTCCTTACTCAATGATTCGTTTTCGTTGATTTATTATTTTATTTAATTAATTGTGTTTATGCCATGTATGCACGGATGATAAAAATTATAGAAACAATTACCGTAGAATTTGCCCAAGGGAAAAACATCCCTAATGAAAACAGTCCAAGTAAGCTCCCAGCTGTAATTCCCGCTAAACTCTTCCCGGCCTGTATAAGGGCACCCATTTTCTCAACGAGAAATACCAAACCAACACAGATAACACCTAAATAAATATGAAAAATATTAATTACAGTTATATGGTACAAAAATATAATATAATTTCACTACGTAGCATATTTCTATTTTTAATTTAATTTATTATGGCTTTTACCATTCTTGGTAATATTAACCTGAAACATATAATTTATCTTATTGCAAAAAAATAATGTACATACTTAATAACAGGGAATCTATATAAAACCAATTAATGTAAAATGAAAACGGAGTGTTCTCTGTTTATGATAGTCTCCATCTAATATGGCACAGCCTGTTCTAAGATGGAGAGTAATATTCTAATATTTTATAACAGAAAACAAGGCAGAAAAATCAAGTAAACATTAAACAAAAAAATGCACAGAATTACCCTCTATTGGGTGTTATTACTTACTATAAGCTTATAAATGTTTGAAGTTATACATGATAGTGGATAATTCCTTCTATTAATCGCTAGGTAAAACCTCTATAATAGTCCTTTTCATTTACCGACGATAGACGCTAAAATGATGCCCGAAGCTTCGACAAGGAGTGGTATTACATACGACATAACAACCCTTAACCCAATCAGCGTCAAAATGGCCTTGAAAATTTTAATATTAACAACTTTGTGCAGAAAAAAAATCGTCCACATCCACCTGCACTACCTTTTTACACGGATTTACTTTGAGTGAATGATTTAGTTAGCAACGGGGGTGTTGCTAGGTTTCTGGATTGAACAGAGGGAAGATTTTTTCGTTATAGCTTACGTCCCCACTTTCTTCATATTTTAGATTATTAAAAAAAGCTTCACATCTTGAGCACTACGAAAAAATTCGGCTGACTATGCTTAGGATCAAATTATCAAAAAAATATTTTTAATACTTAATTACAACAAGCTTGAGTATTTATAATTATAACAAAGGGAACGAACATTGCGATTCTGATAACGGTATTGAAATAAGTTATCTGAGAGAGATTTTGGAAACGGATATCAGAAATGAAAAAGAAATCCTCCTTAGTTTATTTTTTTAAAATAATCCCAAGCTATCTTTTACTAGGTACTGTTTTTGAATCATTATATTTTTTTATAATTGGTAATTATGAGTCTCACGGTATGAAAATGAAATAAATTAAAAAATAAAATTAATTTAAGTGTAAAATGATATTATAATATTCGATTTTGGAATGAGGAAATTAAGTGTTTCATGAATAGTATCATCATCGCCACGATTGTAAATGATTTATACATTTTTAATTACTTAATGCGTGATGTCACAAGTTCTCGTCGGTGATTTCTGCTGACATTTAAAAGTAGAACCCACTAGTGTAAAAATACTTTTCACTTTGGGAAAATTTCTACCAGAAATCGGAAATCTATCACAACACATAACACCGCTGTAATTTATGGATGATTCTAAAGAATTTGGGACGTAGTTCAAAGTAGTTAATTTAACTACTGTCAGTCCTGATTGGTGGGTTGATTTCCCTTAAACCGGAAATCTGTCACAACTGAAAAAACTGAATCTTCTGAATTTGTATAAATCCCCAAGACGGGGATTTATTCAACACAATTACTACTTTTCAAACCTGATTTGTGATTTAAAATTTTTATTGATTTACAATAATAATTATTTTCAAAACTTCAATAAGATATTTTAATTTAAAAAAAAAACATTGGGATATTACCTGTCATAAAATAGCATAAAAAAAAACGATATTTTTTAAAGCAGTGCATTAATCATTAAATAGTAAGCATCAACAAAAACAAAATATTTACCTATAATTATAACTATAATTTTCATTATAAATGAAGCGGTCCCCTCAGAAATGGGTTTCTTGTGTAAAGGCCTTATGAGATCCTCAAATATTACTCCTGTCAATGAGTTAAGTCCAGTTGACATTGAGCTAAAATAAAAAGTAAAACATATGAACTAAATTGTTTACAATTACAATTCCAGTGATAAATGATAGCACAGAAGACCAATGCTAACAAAAATAAAATTTATTACAAAGCAAATTGCTTAATTTTATCATTCGAATTTCTAATTTTTAAATAACAGCAATATATTATTTTAATATGAAAAACATTTGAAAAAAATAATTACACGTTGACACTTTAATCCAATAAATTTGGTATATCTATAAACGGTTTGAACGCTTTTGGACATCGTCCAGTTAGTACAAATGATTTTATTTAATTTTTAAAATAACATAACCATCTTTAACAATTGGTTAATGAATGTATATTTCCATTTATTATGTCCCCCAATAATTAAGTGTTTTTCACACAACGTTAAGTAACCATTCAAGCAAAACTTCTTTAATTAAGCACCATAATAACATATGTAACCAAAATTCTGTAATTTTTTTATTTATTATAATAATTGAAAAAACTTATAAATTATAATATTACTACTACTATTACTACCATCATGCCATTTCTTCGTAGGTGTAGGTAGAGAGGATATACCGCTACACACGTCTATCCTGACATACGTTCCTAGCGTCTTACACATTCATACATCTTGTCATACATGCCCTTCGGTTGTGTCGGCTTTTGACATGACCGGACTTGAGATTTTGGTTAACCTAATCTTGTCACGTCGCACATGGTCCTAGAAGACCGTTTTGAACCATAAATCTATTACTCCCTCATTTTTTAACCTAAGAAATATAAATTTTATTCGATTTACATATATATTTTATGAGAACAAAAATTATTTTAATATAGTGTGTTTAATAAATTCATAACTTATTTATTTGATGAACTAATGTGATTTAAATTTGACATTATTGTAGAAAAATTAACAGTACTTAAATTAAAGTACCTGTGTAATATTTATAATTAAATACATTTTTGAATTTGATAAACGTTGAAAAATTTGCATATCCGAGTGAAAAACAAACAGAAAGAATATTGAAATAAATATTTTTCTTCTATTTCCTTCATAGTTTTAATCCGGGATATTGCTTTGCAGCAGCCGATTCCTGCATCTTCTCCTCCATTCTTCTCGGTCTTCAGCCGTTTGCTGTATCACGTACCTACTTATCTTTTTAATGTATATATGATGCTATTTAATGATGCTCACACTTCCACACACCTGAACACTTACTCCCACATACACACCTATACACTTACTCTCATACAAATACACATAAACATAAACACACCCTTTTGTTGTACCACAATTTAATATATTTGCTTTTTATTTAGAAACTTCGCTGGTCTGTCCGTAAACCGTATCTTTTTTATTGTATTATATCATTGTCGACTGTTTGTTTCTGTAAAATAAATAAATAAATAAATAATATCTACATTTTACAGTCTATCTCTCTAATTTTTCCTTAATTTCGTCTTCAAGATCCATGGACTTTTCTATCACAGATACTCTAATACTTGATATATATGGATCAGATGAGTAAAGTAATGTAGTTTGTATGTATATACATTACACATACAAACTATTAAGATTTAATAAAAATCTATCCTTAAAAAAATATTTCTTCCATAAATAAGCAATTAATGAGTAAAATACTTTTGGCTTTGTTGCGGACGTTTGTTTGATTTTTATGTATCATTATAAACAAATGTATGATCAATTACGATGTATAAACATATTCATCGGGATAACCCTGAAAACACAAACACATGAAAAATATTGATCAAAGCGTCTTCCATTATTTAATAAAAATCAGAGGCGAGATTTTTATTTAAAAAAAACAACATTTATTTCAAGTCAATTAAATAACCATTTGAACGATTAATTAAACGTTTTACAAAATATATTATGTATGCGTCATATCGAAACCTTAAATCGTCCCCTTTGAAATATCGAAATATGGATGCCTGAAAAAAGGTCTGCTTTGATCTAATTTTAAATACATTTAAGGTTTTTTCTTTTCTTTTCTCAGCAGGAAATAAAACGACAAACATTTATTTAAATAAAACTCAAAAAAAAGTTCAAATTAAATTTTTAGCCAGTTACATTTACGGTCCTAGCTTTGTATGGGACGGAACCAATGTACATCGTTCTTGGCCGTCTTCGTCCTGCCTTACCATTGGACGTAGTAATGCAGAAAGCGTCCAACCTTCAAAATACTAAAATAAGTTTAATGGCGTATTTGACAGCATACTAAGATATATTTATGTGCTGAAAGCGTTCAAGCTCCAAGTGCAGTCAAACCACTTGGACGTTTTTAAAGTTAATATAAGAGTGATAACCGTGATGTGGGTTAGAAATTTCGTTTATCGGTAATAAAAGTATAACACTTTTGGCATTTTGAGGGTTGGACGCTATCTGTATAACTACGTCCTAATTATTATCTGTTTAATATAAAAATAATTACTACGTAAAAATACACCCAAAAAATAACTTCTATTACTTTTACAAATATCCTTCCTCACCATACTTTAAATTTAGAATAATTTAACTTCGTCTAATGATGTCGCGAGAGCGATGCAATCGGTTATGGTTTTATAAAAACCAAATGAATTATGTGTAAATCTGTAATACATATTAACACAATCAGAAACTTCCATGCCAGTGAACTTGCCCCGACTCGAAAATCTGAGTTGAGCCGGAGCACTATAATGCATACATAAACATGCATATATATATGCAAAAACGTGTATATATATATATATATATATATATATATATCATCATTACCAACTCTATCAGCACATAATGGTGCATAGAGTACTGAATTGTAAATTCAAATACAGTGTATTTTGATCATCTGACTGGATAAAGTTTAACTGGATGTATGTACAATTTTTTATATTTCATATTTGTGTATAACAAATATTGTTATTCCTAAAAACAGGAAGGTAAGGTTATAAGTCTTACGCTTCAGGTGCCAATCCAAGAAAACCGAAATCTTCCGTTTAAAACCGCCTTAAAAGCAATGATTTCTTGGCTAACTTCCAGGGAATCGAGCCCGGGACCTCAAGCATGGTCGGCGAACTCGCCAATCACTACTCCAAGAGGCGGACTTTTCTCTACTCGATTTCCCTTTTCAGGATTTTTACCTGAGAGCAGCCACCGAGTCATAAACACTCGTCCAAAATTCTGGTTCTATCGCACATGCATAACTGATTCTTCATCCGCCTAGACATAGACAAATGTAAATAAATATTTACACATTGTATTTATACATTTATGTTTAAATGAATAAATATGGTTATACAAAATGAAATATTTCTTATTTTCTATTATGGAGCAATCTCTTAATATGTCTTCATTGGAGAGACGTAGAACTGAGATGGACCTTATATGCATTTTCAAAATACTTAATGATTTAAGTGATGTCCCATCTCTGTTGCAATCAATTTCTTTTCATGTTCCCAACCGTGTCACCAGAAGTCAAAATCTGCTATTTATAAAATCTTCTAAGAGCAACTTTGGTTTTTATGCCCCAATGTCCAGAATGTGTTGATAAGTCAATTTATCACACGACTTGGAATTTTTTGGGATAGATCTTCTGGCTTTTCGTAGATCTCTTCGCGACTAAACAGTGTGGGATGAAGTTGGATTGGCATGGTTTAGCTCAAAGTTTTAGGTCTTTCATTTTTTTAAATATATTGTATACAATTATTGTTTTGCCCTTGTTTGTCTTTGCTAAATAGTTTTATGTTCTTTTTGTTCAGTTTCTTGCATTTATGTTTCTTCATGTAACTGTTTTTTTTTTTTTTTTTTTTTTTTTTTTTTGTAGTTGCAAATTATTTGTACCTTGCTTTTGTTATGTGCAAGGTTTTATCGAATACATTTATCTTTAAATTATATTCCGTTGACTTCAAAATTTTTCACCGTAGACTTACAATAATAAAAATAAAGCAGAATCAGAATAAACAGAATAATTCTAGAAATATTACATTAACAAATAATAAAAAATAAAAAAAAGTAAAAGTTGGACACAAAAAAAAAAACAAAAGGAGCTAGATACCACCATTGAATAACTTAGCCTGCTTGATCGTCCCTGTAATGAATCGAACGGTCTCTCTTCGTGTATCATTACAGTTCAGGAGCTCAGCTAGGTTATTAGTCGCAGCAATCCGAGTGTTTATTTTGCATTCAAGCTCCCACCTCGGCCTATCAAACATTGGACAGTATACAAGAAGATGTTCCACAGTCTGCTCAGTGATGCCATCACATGGACAGCAACTATCGTCTCGCAGCCCAAAGCGATGCAGATATTCCCTCATGCATCCATGTCCCGAGAGAGCCTGAGTTAATTCATATGTAGGCGTTTCATGCTTCCAAAATGTTTTGGCCTCGTCTGTGCTTCTCAAAAGTTGCTTGATCCACTTATTGGCAGTTTTTTCTTCATAAATTTTCCTCCACTCATTTAATTTATCTTTTGAAAGGGACCACCTTACATGGCTTATTGGGACTTCATCAAAGTTCGGCCTCACTTTTTTGACTGTAGCAGCCTTGGCTAGCTCATCTGCTCTCTCATTTCCGATTTCTCCAACATGAGCTCTAACCCAGCAGAATCGAACATATATGCCTTGTATGCTGAGAGCATAGTGAAGTTTTTGAATGTTGCTTATAATGGCATTCGTGGAGTAAACAGATTTGAGCGCGAGCAGTCCAGACATACTATCGCTGTGAATTGTGATAATTGCGGGACTAGTTATTTTTCTTTGTATCCATAATATTGCACTTTCAATACCAATCAGCTCTGCCTGGAAGACTGAACACTCATTTCCAAGTTTAAGTTTTCGCTGGTCTATCTCCCTAAGTTCCTTGTATACAACAAAGGCCGCTCCAACATGTCCGTTCAGTTTGCTGCCATCAGTGTAAATATGGATAAGGCTAGTTTGAGTAAGTGATAGCGTATTTGTATTTTCCTCTAGATTCACTTGTATATTAGCACACTTAGCGGGATGTGGTAGTGAGCAATATTCAACCCGGCGCTGACATACACGGTCATTTGGAAGTAATTCGCTTACTCCACTACGTTTCGTTTCATCCAAAGACACGATTTCAGCAATTTTGAGATCTATGGGCTCAAGATCTGCAATTATCAGAGCTGCATAAAAAGATATCGTTCTATATCCCTTGCATATTTGTATAGCAAATAGTCTTTGTAAGGATCTGAGTTTTGAAATATTTTTTTTACGTTTTATCGCAGAACCCCATACGGCAGCTGCGTACGTTATTACAGGAACTATTATCATATTATATATACATCTTAAAATATTCGGATTCAAACCCCAAGTAGATCTTGTTGCTCTTGTCAACCGCTGAAATAAATTTGTAGATTTGCATATAAGGTATTTAATATGTTCATTCCATGACAATTTTCTGTCGATCTCAACTCCCAAGAATCTGAAGTTTGAGACAGTTTGTAACGCTTGTCCCTGCATGTAAAACTTAGGCGTTATACCACGTTGTCTCGTACAGATCATGACATTTGTTTTTTGCGGAGCAAAGTTTAGTCGAGCTCGATGTCCCCATTCTACTAATTTATTAAGAGTGTCATTACCCACATATTCCAATTTGTCAGTGTCATTGCCAGATATGAGAATAATAATGTCGTCGGCATATGCCTGTATGTGAACATCTGGATTTTCACTATTGACTTTCAAGGCTTTGTTAACTACGGCGTTCCATAGCAGTGGTCCGAGAACGGAGCCTTGAACACAACCTATATTATTTTTCTTAGAGCATACACTATCAGATATACTCAATGTGATATTACGATCCCCAAGGTAACTTATAATTATATTATACAAGTTTTTAGGAATTTGAGCTTCTTTCAATTGTTCAATAATGTAGGGCCACCAAGCATGGTCAAAGGCTCCTTGGATATCCAAAGATATCACAACAGTTGATATTTTGTTTTTTGTATTACTATTTATTCGTGTAATCACCTCCATTAGTGCATCCGTTGTACTTTTTTGTGGCATAAATCCAAATTGGTATGATGAAATGAATTCTCTTTGATGGAAGTGCCATAAGATTCTTTTGGAAATGATTTTTTCAAGGATTTTCCCAAAAATTGATAATAGCCCAATAGGGCGATATGATTTCGGTTCGCTTGGGTCTTTTCCAGGTTTTTGGATAACGATAATTTTTGCGATTTTCCATTTTCTTGGAAAATATCCCATAATCAGGCATTTATTAACAATACTGTGATAAATGGATAAATTCGTGTTGATGGCTCGATGGCAGATATCTGCAGTAAAGAAATCTTCTCCTGGTGCCTTTTTAGCATTGAAAGATGACACAGAGTTCGTGACTTCTAATTCAGTAATTTGTGGATCATCAGGTATTTCATTTTTCCATGCAGATTTTGCACCAATTCTAGTGGTCTTTTGTTCATCTGTATCATCATCGGAATTATCATCGGGGAAAAAAGTGTTCAGCAATAATTCGGCTGTTTCCCTGTGAGTTTTCGTGTAGCCATCAGAAGTTTTGAGTGAGCTTGGGGTGTGCCTAGAAGTATTTGAAAGTATTTGCTGTACACCATTCCAAGGATTTCGGTTATCAATATTTTCGCAGAATTTGACCCATGAAGATATTTTTGCTGTTGCTATTGCTGTTTTGTATATCTCCCTATCCACTAGTAACTTTTCAATTAGAAATGGTCTTCTTAAATCACTGGCGTTCCTAATTTTATGTTTCAGTTTAAGCAAGTTTGCCTTCAGTTCGTTTAGGTTATCATTCCACCATGCACTGGATTTATTTTTTGTCTGTTGTTTCAAGGAAGGGATAGCAGCTTCACATGATTCACGGATTGATTCCTCATAGTTATGAATGACACCTTCTAGCTCATTTTCGGATGAAATCTGGTTAATGTTATCAACATTTAAACCATATTCAATAAATTTTTTCATAAGAATTCCGGTAAATTGGTTCCAGTCAGCTTTGTTGGTGTTGTATTTTCTAGTTTTACGTTCAAGACCTTCACTCACTTTTTGGAAGCTTACTCTAAAGGTTATTGCATTGTGGTCAGACAAGCTAATGACGGCACGATTAACAGACCAGTCAAACACTTTTTCTGTCATATTACCAAACGTCACATCAATAATACTGCTAAGAACCAAGGACCCCCTAGTAGTTTCAAAAGTTGGCGTGGTTCCCTGGTTTGCAATAAACATATGATTGCCTGCTACGAAATCATTTATTTGATTTCCTCGTGAATTGTTTTCAGGACAACCCCACCAAGTACTTCTTGCATTTAGGTCACCACCGATTATTATTTTCACGGGTTTCGAATGTAAATACATCTCAAGAGGCCTTAGCAACACTTCCGGGTCAGTGGAAGGTGTTATATATATGGAACAAATTGTAAAGGTTGCACCATTATTTGCAGGAAAAGTCACTAAAACTAAACATTTGTTCATATACTCACTTATACCGACCGATTTCAGTAGGGGGTTGAAAATAATGATGGCAGATTTGACAGGATTTTCCCGTGACGCCCCATTAGTATCTTGAAAAATTTTTTGGCATTTGATAGAGCAGATTCCGTTATTTCCCGTGTAAGGTTCTTGTACAAGCGCCACGTCGAAATTATTATTCAATTGTTCAAACTCAGAAGTAGCCGCCTTTGACCTTTGTAGATTTATTTGTATTACACGCAAATTACTTCCAATGCTGCTTTTATTTGAGTTGTTTTCATCCTCGGCTTAACAAAAGTAGTTCTGGGAGAAACTGCTTGGGTAGTTTATATTTTCACGGCTGAGCGAGTCAAAATATATTCTTGTTGGGCAGTCATGACTAAACGCATTGTGTTTAGCCTCTTTTTTGAACTTGATACAGTTGTGGCAGGTTTGTTCTGCTCCTTTATTGGGACAATTCCAGGTATTATGGTCTTCCGCACAATAACCACATCGAGATACACCTGTGCAGTACTTTTGGGTATGTCCGTATCCCATACAGAAATAACATTGCACCAGGGGTGTCTCGTCTTCGACAGTCACCCTCTGGTATCCGATGTTGGCCTTGCCTGAAGATGTTATAGTTAACCACGTGTCTGGTGAACACTCACAAATTATATTGGCAAGAAGAGGGTTTCTATGTCTTTTGTTGTACAATATTTTAATTTTATCTTTAATAACAAAGCTGGAATTTTGTTTTACGAGTGACTCGTTTAGATCTGTTTCAGATATTCCTTTGATAACTCCTTTAAATATTATTAAGGGATTTTTCTTTTTGCCATCAACTGCCAACAGGTTTGGGCATTTATTTATCTCGTTTTGCATAAGATTTTTATCCTTAATAGTGGGAAACTTTACAATGACACGCTCTTTGTTGATTTTCTTCATCGTTTGGATACCTATACCTTGCATTCGAACGTTTACACTCTTTCTTATATTGTTGCAGATGTCTTCGCTGCTACTGTTTAAGTTTTTGCTAGATACAATAATTGAGTGCGAACTTAAAAGTGGTCGTATTGCCGAGCCAAGTTTAGGCCATCCAGATGTGTTTACTTGGTGATGGGGTGGAACGACTGGATGATGATGAGGAACGGCTTTGTTAATAAGCTCTAGTTTCTCATTCTGAGCCCCAATAAGATCCTCCAACCTTTTATGAAGGTTCGGCAGAGCGGCTATATGTTCTGACTGTTCTTTGATAGCTCTCTCGATATTAACAATACTAGCTGTGGACTCATTTGTTACAGTCGTAGCCAGTTTTTTAATGATCTTCTCAAGGCCCCTCAAAGAAGCCAGGACCTGCTCGCGGACCTCTTTCTTGAGTTTGCTTACTGAGTTCAATGAATTAACAGCTGCCTCTATTAGAGCTGTGGATTCCTCAACTGGAAATTGTCTATTCGATGACGTTTCAGAAAACTTTTCCCCCCCAAGGTTCGGCGAGGCATCACGAGATCCTGGTGCCGATCGAGATCCACTAGCTGGAATCTTGAAGCCGAAACTCGTACGGAGAGGTTTAACTGTTGTAATTAGCTTAGGTCGTATATATAATAAATAAATAATCAACTTTTACATTAACTTTGTTAAAACTTTAATTTTCCGAAAGGAGACTAGTTTTTGGGTTTGGAGAGTGGCTTACACTATTTTAGTTTTATATTGCATTTAAAGTTTTGTAATTTCAAATTAAAAAAATATCCACCCATTCCATTAATATATATGTTTTACCTCAGTGATTCATCCGTTCCATCAATCCATACTAATTTAAAAAAATCAAAAGTGTGTTTGTTTGTTTGTGTGTCCTTCACATTTCAAGGGAGCAATTGATTGATATTTTTTTGTATAGGGATAGCCGGAGAGGTGAAAATTATTTATATTTAGTTTTAATTTAAAACATTGACTTGATTTATCTGTTGTATTATATACTGAGTAGGTACTATAGTAGTAGTAGTAGTATAGGCAGATAATGGACTCTGTATGTATATTTTCAAACCTGGAAAAAAAAACTTTTACATAACGTGGCGCATTTGGTTAGACGGCCAACTGTGAAACTGGCGTCGCGGGTTCGATTCCCGCCAAAAAGAATCCACGAAAGATTTTTTCTCAATTGGTCTAGGTGTTGTGATGTATTTTTCATTACCTACTTCCATATTCCCTCTATCTCACCTGCTGACAAGCCTCTAAACTAGAAGCTTAGCGAGTTATTCCTTTAAAAAAAAAAAAAACAATATTAAATATAAAAAAAAGACAATGTCCCATTTTTCGCACATCCGTCGTTGTTCTACGATCCTAACGATATGTATACACTAGTACACTAGATGCAGCACTCACCGGAGTGCCACTCAATATACCCAGGTGGTTTACTCCCCACTCCCCCCTCCTCTCTCTACTCGCAGCAATTTGCATAATCATTTCGAATTGGCGCTACGCATTTGGTGGTCGGAATTTTCGGATTAGAACTGTCATCGCGTCTTCTTTTTGTTTTTTGATGCTAGGACAACAATCAAACAACTGTGTCACATTTGCATCAGTTTTGCCATTGAAATGTCTTAAAATGTCGTTATGTGTTTTCGTACATCGTGTTTTTTGTGCTTGACCTCACGCCTAAGCGGCAAATTTAGCGTGTGTGCGCTTCAAAAAATAATACTTAATTTTGACAATGAATTTCTAAAAGTATGGTCATTTTGATAAAACAATAATATGATCTGTGTATTTAAAAGTTAAAATCAACTGTATTTCTTTTGAAGCGTCTGTTTTAAATTGAATATGTTAAAATTACACAGGCCAACGATGAAAAAACTTTTTCAATAACTTTAGCTGATTTCTGTGTAATTTAATGTGTAAAAAAAGTCGTATCACCCACCAATTTCTCATATTTCAATTTTCAATAAAAATACATTTTACTAACTAAAATGGAAAAAAAATATTATAAAGTTGGCAATAATATCAAATGTGATCAGGTTGGTAGTTCTGATAAATTACCCAGTTTGTTTTCATCCAGTTAATATAACCTTATATTGCAGTGTTTAACCTATATGCTTTTTATTCACAGTTTAATATGGATAAACGTGGTTGTAAAAAATCTCCTAACGCTTTATGCTATAAATGTAGTAACTTTGTAATGAAAAAACATCAACTGAACATACATAAACGACTTTGTAAAAAAAGTATGCTTCACATATTTTGGTGTAAAAATCGGTAATCTACAAAAATGAATTCTATGTTTGTGTCGAAGATCTTAGGAAATGGTAGAAGAAAGAGAAGAATAATTTTAGATTTACAGTACCCATGGTATGGAGAGAGCGAAAAAATCATTAAAACAATCGTTATTTTTGCAGCATAGATGTTTCTGGATATAACTCTAAAAATAAGAAAGCAATTATTTATCCTAACGTTACTTCAGCTGATCGGCCGGTAGGACATAGACCGGAATATCCAGTCCCTATGCTACCCGAGTCTATCGACGATGTTTTACAGTCCACTCCAGAATCTAATGAAAGTCAGCTGAGTTAAATGACTGATGACGAGTTCCAATGTTCTCCAGAAAATTTAAAACTACAGTTGTTTACACAAGCCGAGTTCAATGATTTAGTGAGAGATTTTAATTTGACTTAGGAAAAAGCAGAATTGCTTGGTTCAAGTCTAAAAGAAAAACA